>NW_012130160.1:0-39999 GCF_000143395.1 Atta cephalotes | reverse complement strand
TTATTATACTACTACTACACACACACACACACACACACACACACACACACACACACACACACACACACACACAATACACACACACACACACACACACACACACACATCTATTTTTATTCCGCGCACGCATCCATCTACTTCTACAATTTCTCACAAGATTAAACTCAAATTTTCTCTTGATAGTTACGCACGATCGAACGAAGCGCAGCGGGACTTTCGCAGGAGTGCTCCTTCAAACGAATATATTTCTATTAACGTATCCCGCGTGTCGTTCGAGTCTTCCGCGAGCCGAAACATGAAATGTCACTTACTCGAACACATCGCTCGGCACACACACGAACATACGCACACACGCGATCTCGACACGATCGAAAATGGTCTAGACCGTGACAGAGTGGAAACTTTATTACTATACGAAGATATTATTACAAAAAATACATTGTTTTTAATTATATTTCATGAATTCAGAAGCAAAACAAAAAGTTTCCTTTAACATTCTAACATTGTAACTAGATATTGATAATTCAACTTATCTTAAGTACTACATTTATGGAATTGCAAAGTAAACTGAGCTTATTCTTCAAATATTTAAATCCACATTATAGTTGATATATGGTTAATGCTAATCTCTCTCATACACATACACACAATCCATATACGAACGAAAAAGATAGCATTATAAATTATCCGACGCGTCCGACCGGTACGATTTAAATTCGCCCGGAGAGAAAGGGTTACCCTGACAAAAGGAGACGGATGACGGAAACGTTAACAAGGGTGCTTCTCTCCGATGTCACCGATTCGTCTCCTTGACGTTGCATTTTGCGAAAAGGGATTGCGGAGCGCCGACGACCCTCTTTTGTGCGCTCACCGTATCGTACATTTTTATTAAGCTCGAATAATTGACGCGAAATCTGAGATCGCCGCCGGCGCTTCATTGCTTGAACCTTTTCAGATTCGTTGACCTATTTGAAACCATACGCCGAATTTGAATAACTTTGACTGACGAATCATCGTTATGTAGTTTATTTTTGAAGCTTTCGTAATGAAGCATTAACTCTATAAGAGAGTTTTAACAGAGAAAAAAGTTTTACAATATATATTATTTATTTCTTTTATTTTGATTAGATGAAATATTAACAAAACAGCATCGGATCAATTTCACAGATCCAATTTCATTTTTCTGGATATCTTGAAATTTCGAGAATTTTTCATAAAAGAAATAAATCGATCTGTTTGTAACATAAGTGTATTTAGAAATTTAACATAGATGCATTAGTATATTTTTGTTGATGCATCACTATATAATTATCTGTAATCATATGTTGAACCTCTATCTATTTATGTCTGGAATTCGATACCGAACGCGTGGTGATCAAAATTTAATTTTCGCAAATGTGCAGTAATGTGCATACAATAAAAGTGGGGAGATGGATAATATTGGTAGAAACGTGTAACAAGGCGCATATAGAGCTGGCTTTGGCGTGTGAGTGAGGTAGAGATGATTTTAATTAATATATACTTAATTAAGTTTCTCCCCATCGAAGGCATTGTCGTTGCGCCACGGGGTCGTTATCTATGCCATGCAGTACGCGGGTGATTTACTAATAGAAACTGCGCGGGAATAGTTCGTCTAGTTAAGCCTCTTCGAATACACATCGGTTTATTGTACGCTTGGGCGATGCGGCGTTGCGAAACACATCCGACGCCCGCTATATATACCTACATTACACACGCAGCCTCCATTAAAGCCCCGTCAGTGTACTTTACCAGCACACGCATTCGAGCGAGACCGCGTTGATGTATCGATAATGCGAAGTCGCGATTCCTCTCTTGATTAATTTAATATCTTGACGAAAACAAATGATGTCATAATACAATACAGAAGCGTATCAAAATGAGTATCAACGTACCAGTGAGCTGTATAATGTACTTGAAAATGAAACATATCTTCCTTATATCAGAAAATTGACGGAGAAAAGAAAGACAAATACTTATTATAAATATTTATTTTTCTAACTTTTTCCTTCTTATGGTAGTAAAACAATATTAGCTAATCAACGAATCCGTGATAAAGAAAACAGTACCTATAATCTTTGTATCAGAGTGTCTAATAATTGGATATCTTCATTTCTTATTGGCATGCTCCATTGCAGTATATTACAGAATTTATTGCAACATTTAGAGAAGACCTAGGATTAATTGGCCAAACTCATTTTCAGTTTAGAATTTTTACAGATAAAACTAAGAGACTTATCAAAAAAGTAAATTCTGTATCACTTACTACATACATTTTACTATCTGATAATATTTCGATAATAAGTGGAAATTGATAATTGATATGAAAAAAGAAATATTTTTCTAATGCATACCTTAAGAGTCAACCAACCCCAGGACCAGAGTAGGATGACACATGACACATATATGGGATAAAAACATTGACTATAGGATTATTAAATTAAAACATAATATATTTTAATGCATTTTATTATATCTTTTATATATATAATAAAACTTTACGAAAAAATAAAACTCTAAATAAACTACATATAATTTTAAAATTAAAATAAAATATACAAAAATAAAAAATTTATTTACATGTATGATTTTTCGAAAATGTGTTATAAAACATATTTCTAAAGAGATGAATTCTCATGTCTCCAGTGTTTTTAACATAGGTTTGATTAATCTATTTTTCCCAATAGTCTACTAACCCCAATTTCCCTTATATAACATTCATCTTTTCATCTCTAATTCGTAGAATCAGATTCTACGGTAGTTTTGATTCATAGATTCTTTAATAGTTCTGATTCGACATATTGATTGTAAGTCGAGACATCATGAAACATGTTTGTGCAATATCTCTTATTTATATTGAAATGTAATTATTCTGTTTATAATTGGATTTTAAATCAATGTTTAAAATAGCTTCGGCTAAACTAGGAATAGTTCTGTGACATTTTTATTTTTAAGTCTTTAATAACAAGGATTTTCAAAACATCCAAAAGTAAGGTCGAATCCAGATTCAGTCTTTTTCATGTAATCAATATAAAATGAATAAAAGAAGTAAATAATAACACAAACTTCTTCCTTTGTTTATTTATAAATAAAAAAATATAATAAAGTTTATTAATTGGCTTTAAAATAATGAACTTTTTGACTGATAAGGTCATAGGTCACGAGCCTAATCTTGCCATTAAGGGAGAAGTAAGACGTGGGATTGAAGCATTTTTTTTATTAGGATAATTTTTACTTGTATTGTTTATTTTTAATAGAATATTGTGCCTAATATTCCTTGTTTACTGTTATTATATCAAAGTCTTTATGAATATACGCAGACAAAAATACATACTATATTTAAGTATTAACTACTTATTTCATAAAAATGCATATAATGAAGTTCTCACTTCTCTCTCTCTCTCTCTCTCTCTCTCTCTCTCTCTCTCTAATATTTGTAATAAATATATTTTAAGAAATTATTAAAATATTATTCTATCTATTACGAAGAAAATATTCCTTGTTAAAGATAATTGTTACATAAAAAAAAATTAATTGAGTAATCACTTTTTATAATAGTAAAATTATATATTTTTTTTGTGTATATCCATTTGGAATATTAACTTTTTTTCCTTCAATTATTGTCGATTATCGCCGAAATCGTTTATCCGAGCTCTCATGCGACTATAAAGGGTAGATACGTACGAATTTGTATTACTGCCAAAATGTCGTTTGCGCGCATTTCACGGCAGTTAAATGCGTTCTTTTACACCTGCGATTCAAAATAGTGGTCCCGAAAGTTCGGTCGATACGCCGACTACCTCATGAATATATTCACAAGCTGGGCACAAGAATACGAGACAAAGATGTTAACTGGTAACTCGGGAAACGTTTTCCTCCTTTAAAGAACGTCTTGTTAGCGCGACGGCGCGCAACACGGCGATGTCCATCGAAATCCCTTACGGCTTCGACTTTAACATCTTCAGTAACCAACCATAAAAGAAATGTGCACGTGCACTCATGTGTGCATATCGTGTGGATTACGTTTCTGTTATATGCAGAAAAAAATTAGTTCCTGACATGAGCATTGTGGCAAACGATAAGAAACTACTTTACAGTAAAGTCCCTCATTTAAAATAGTTAATATATTGTTAATATACTAATTATGTATTTACTTTAAAATATGACAACACAAAGTCTAAAATTGAGATATAAGATATCTTTTAAACACAACGTCTTATGTCCTGATTTCGGATACTTTATATTGTCTAGGAAAAAAGAAGAAAATTATTTAAAATTTTATTCGCATGACGTTTGAATGATTGATTAGGAAATTTTAATACGTACTTTTCGTCTGATTATATTATTATTTATAAAGATAAAAATAAACGAAATTATTTTCTTTTTCAAGGAGTAAATAGTAAGTGTAAGATTTTTTTAATCATAAGAAATAGCTTCCATTTCCCCTTTTTCTCATTGACGTCGCACAACTTCCATTAAAAAAAGAAACAGAAAAGATCGTCGGCCGAATTACAACCGTGGACGACAGTCCAAGCAGAATTTTAACACATTATTTTGCATCGCAAATGCGATCGCCGCCAGAATTTTCGCAAATTTGCAGCGCGACGTCGCGCACAAACTGTACATATAGACGAGAGCATGAATGCAGTCGTCGGCGCGACGTAAACAACCAAGAGCACTGATTTTTAATTGGCCCATTATCGTAAACGATCGATAGGTGTCAATTAACCATAATTCTGTCAATCATATTATTATTCCCCGCTGCTCGTTCACGTTTTATTAAAACGAGAGAGAGAAGGAGAGGGAGAGAAACACTCCCGGCGGTCCATCCTGGGGTTGATTTATTTTCATCGCGAATGCCCAACTGCAGCGTTCGCTTCCGGCACTATCTTGATTTGAAATCAACTTGCCTCTCTTTTCCTCTCTCATCACCCACAATATTTTTTCCGTATCAAAAAGTCGTTCCCCACGTCTGCGACGAGTTTCCGCCGATGATCGAAATCGTTCCCAACCTCCGAACATTAGGATGGATATAAATATAAAAAGACGTCAAAGATAAACGAGAATCAAAAAGTTTTTTTTAGTAAAAATATTTCAACAATTGCAAAAAAAAAACAATTTTGTTATTAAATTTTATTTTATTGTTGATTTTATTTTATTGTTGAAGGAAAAATTGAAACGCAAAAAATTTTAATTTAATAAATATATAATAATGTAATATTAAAATTTAAATTTTAGTCGACACGAACTTTCCGGACAACCCAATATATATATATAGTAAATGTTTGCTACGGTATTAAAGCTACCGGTTATCACTTTTTAGGTACAAGTAATTAAGAATGTCTATTTTTGACAGAAAAATTTGTTCGAACAGTGAAACAGATTATGTGCAATCACAAAGACGACCTTATTTTTTATTATGATTGTAAAATAACTGGTATAGAGCTCTCTCTTTAATTGATTATTTTCATTTTGATATCACAATTAATGTTTGATACCTACGTGTGTTTCATGAAATAAAAATCAAGGAATGTTTTAGAAACTTTTCGAATCAAGAATTAATATTACAAATATATAACAATTATGATGCCACTATGCTACTAGCGAAATTTTTTCATGATTTATTAATTTTGATTGATTTTTAGCAGATTAAAATTCTTGATTCGCTGTCAACTATTGATAACGAATTAATGTCAAAATTCTTTTTTTGAAATTGAAATGTTAATTATATCTATCTATCTATCTTTATGTTATATAAATACATTAAAAATCCGGTTTTTATACTGCATAATTTTATAAGATAAAAATAATTCAATTCCTGTGAGATAAATATATAAATCTACTAATAAAATCAATCATATTAAAGCAAATTTAGGATTACTAACTCGTATATTTAAAAATTCTTGAGAGAAAACATCGCATAAATCTGAAAATCCTAAATTTATATCCGAAAATTTAGTTATTGAAATCTTTTCGGAAGTGCTAAATCTCAAATGGGAATCTAATTAAATATATTAGTTAAAATGTAGTATAATAAATCTCGACCTCTTGAGTTTATAATCTTATCTATTTAAAGGCTTATATTAGTCTAAATTTCGGAACTAAATTCACGCCCACGAACTCATAAAATTCTAACTGAGAGTTTAGCTGAAAATCCGTCAATTTTTGGCGTATCTCGAATATAGAACGGAATTTCGAATTGTCGAATTGGTACGATTTAGCTTATATTCGAAGAAAGAAAGTATGTACGTCTCATCGAGAAAGCATTCTTATCCGACTTTCTTTTATACTGATATTTCTTTCTCGAACGTCGCTCCCAGGAATGAACGATAAATTTTATCGGTCCCGTTGTCAGTCTCAAAACGTGTACGACCATTTCACACTCACACACAACATTTCCCCAGCGATTCAATATTGACGCATCGTTGGTCACCTACATTATCAGTCCGAACTCATTCCTTCTCACGTTCTTTAACGCTCCTGAAAACTAGCGGCCGCTAATTTCTTTCCCCGAACACTTGACACGAACATTATTCGTTTTGTCATCAATGTAATTAACATGATTAATGTGATTGTTGCTGTTTGAACTTTAACATCATTATTACAGTTACATTAAATTTTTTAAATTGATATTTTTTAATTGCACAGGCACACAAAATAAAATGTGATGTTTGATCCGGGGATTAGACTATAATATTCTTGTGTATTTTGACGTTCTGAAACCGAATCCGATATCCAAATTGCTCCATCACATCACAATTTTTTTTGATCGACGAAAAATAGTTTGATTTTCCAATATTTTTAGTCATTTATGATCAGATTTTTAATATGCAAGCTGAAGTAAATGAAGAAAAGTAAGTTCAATGACGCGATGCATTCTGGATCTTCATGATAACGCAGCAATCTCATTAATGATAATATGTCTTCGTAATGTCTTGTCCGCAAAGTCTTTCCGTAATGCCTGTTATGTCTTCATAAGTATGAAGTATACGTGTCTATGACTACGCCTATCTCGCATGTCCCCTCCGTAGCTCTTACGAGACCTATGCGTATCAGCATCTGTCAGTGCGTAGACCGGAAACGCGTCGTTTACGTGCCTGTCATCCTCGTCATCGAGCACAAAGCCTGGCGAGTCCGCACGAAATAGTTTCAACCCTCCATGAATGTACGAGACGATTCTCGCTATCGCATTTTTCTTGTACCACTCTTCCCCGCGCCGGTAATGTGAGCCTTTCCAGGCTCGACAATGACGAAGGAAACCATAATTGGCTCCTCGTAGCTATTCCCCTGACACGAAAGATACGGAAACTCGATCGTCGGCAAGTATATCGGGGTTCTCGATTTCTTCGCGTTCGATGGTGTAATTAGGCCTCCCAAGTTTATTGCAGTTTCAGTTCTAACGAACGTCTCTTTTTCCTTAAACACGAGAATGATCATTTTACGTTTTCTATACACACGGATAATTAGAGTTATTTTACATATTTTAATAAAACTATACTATCTACAAATTATTTATAAATTATATAAAATTAAATATATATTTATTCTGAATTTATATAATTATAATTTAACTAACAATAAACAATATTGCAAATAGAAGGAACGGAAAGAACGATTTTATTAAAGCATTTAAAAAAGCTAAATATAAAATAGTTTTGTTTAAACTCTCATCAAAATAATTATAATAAGGACGTCAAACTGATTGCTAGAAGAGATTGCTAGAATATTAAAAAGTATTTACAGCATTGTTATCAACACTAAGGATTTTGTTAGATCAGCAAAACCGTTCTTACCGTGTATTTGCATATTGGAATTAATTATTTATTAATCTGCGTATTGAAATAATAATTGGCTCCGTTAAAAAAGTATTGCAAATATTACAATCTAATTTTAACTAACTTTAACTAAATTCACAATTGATAAACTAAATAACTTCACAATTGAAAAAAATTCGTTGGCTGTCGGCTTACGGGTTAGAAGAGAATTATGATGCGTTCCAGTTTATAATTCATGTAACATTTTGTTACGGACGCGCTTTCATCCACCGCATGCGCATTGTTAATCGTGGAGATGCGCCATGGAGCGGGTTGGTTGGAAGAAAGATACCTAGATGAATCAAATTAACCCGTTGCCATATATCACGCTGCTTGGGAATACGTCGGCATTTGCAATTTAATTCGGAGAATTATCGCGACGTATAGCGCTGCGTGCTCGCCGAATGTAACATCATCTTGCGAGCAAAATGCATTATGCAATAGAAACGAAGTAGCGCTAATAGGTTTCTCTCGAAGCGAATGTTACAGTATTAATAATGAATCATCTTGTAACGTGCAGAAATTTTTGTTTTCAATATATTTTCCCAAAATTTTTTTTAATAATTTTTTCACGCTAAAGTAGATATTTAGAGAAAATTTGTTGACGTTTTTGATACAAAAATATATTATCTTAAATCCTCTTATCATAAAATTTTTAATATTTACATCTCGTCATAATGAAAGAAATTAACGATAAATAAACTTTCATATAAATCCTTTTTTATCCTCTATTTCTATTTATCAAATTCGTACAAATAAATAAATTTATTTAGATAACGCTGATTCTTTATCCGGTAAAACAGCCGATTTGTCCTCGAAATTCATAGGTATTCGAATCTTCTTCCATATTTCTATCGACGAATCACTATCGCCGTTTCCTAGTCGATGGGGATGTCTGGTTACGGCTTAAAATATTTGTTAACAAACGTCGAAACCCCCGACGCAGCGCACCTGGGCCGCAACATGGTGCCGTAACGGTACGCGGAAAGCGCGTAACCAGCCAACCGGGCCCCTGGTATGCTTTCCTCCTCCTCTCCTCCTCCCGGTCGGTCTAATAATTCGCGCCGGAATTATTATAATTTAATACGATACCAGGGCGCACATACCGCCCGCTCCGCCGCTTACTCCGCCACGCGGAGCTACGGCCATTATTCGGCGTGTTTGTAGCCCGCGGCGGCGCGTAATAAGCCGGCTTATGCCCGCGTATCTCTCTTTGTCGTGTACACGCACGCACGTAACGCGGCCGCGACACGCCTACCTTATTCTTCCCTTCGGCTGCACCGGCACGACGCGGTGTTGTATGCGGCGTACGACGTCCGTAGGTCCGGCCGCATCTGCCGATGCAGCCGAGGTCGTCTCGGAATCCGAGAGGCCCCGGCCCCTCCTACTCGCCCTTTTCGACACTTTCGTCTTCTCGTCCGTTCCCTCGTCCGTTGTCGTCCTGTTGTCGCCGTCAAGGAGAATAATATCCAAGTTAAATTGATTCAAGTACATTCAAATAGCTCGATATACCTATATTACATTTTTTACATTTCTAGTATAGGTCTTTCCCACATGGAGTTTTGTGGAACACAGGGGATTTCTTGAGATAAAAACTTCCATGTTTTGTAACGGAAAATATATTTTTCAAATTATTAAATATAAATATAAATATAAATATATATAAAACATGTCATTTTTGACAAATGGATTATTTAATTTCTTATATTCGATTTAAATAGTTCTCACGAAGTCTTTACTTTACGATTTTGAACTTGTCTTTGAATACAATCTATTCTTAATAGCTTTAAAAACTTTTTTAAGTATATTGTAAATAAAATTATAATATAATGACCTAATATATCAAATTGTTTGATGTAATTATTAAAGAAAATAACAGCTATTTAAATACAATTAAATATAGCGTTTTAATTTATCAATATATTTTAAGTTCAATTTGTGGATTGGGCTTGCATGGTTTACAGGTTCATATTTTGGTATATGTACAACTTAAACCGCAATGAGTTCATAAAATGTTTGCAAATCTGAGACAATATTTTCACGTTTGCATGTGCAGTTATGACACGTGCAAATATAAAACATGGAGAAATTATAGATTGTTCTCCAAGCATTGCTCTAGTTATAGCAATTCTAGTACAATATTAATATATATATATGTGTGTGTGTGTGTGTGTGTGTGTGTGTGTGTGTGTGTGTGTGTGTGTGTGTGTGTGTGTATGTATTGAGAATAAAGCTATATATTTATAAGTATATATGTATGTATTATATAATATATTTATATACATATAATGTATATCATATAGGAATAACCTCGTGGCCGACCTCAAGGAAATAGAAATTCTTGTCTGAGATTTTATTACCGATCATCGAGGTGTGCTCGTCGATTTTCCCGTTATACCGTAATCATGTAATAATAATTATGGCGATTTTACTAGTATAGCGGATATGCGCATCAAAGAAAAAATTGATAAATCCTTTAAGTAGACGATGGAAGCGAATTAAATTTTTATAGACGCCCGAGCAGAGCGTGAGGGCTTTATTATCGATCGTTTCAATTCTCAACGATCTCTATCTACTGAATTATAACGATCATTTCTGATCGAGGAATATGGAAGCGAACACGTTAAGGGAAATAGAAGCAGTATACACGAGGCCCATAAACCATTTTAGCTGTACGGTAATTTATCATTATTTCCTTTTATTTTCAGTTATTTCTATCGTTAAATTAATGATGAATTTAATTGGAAAGTTAATATGATTCATTTGTAAATTATGTTAAAAATGAATTATATTGAAATCGTTGTAAATCATATTCGCTGAACACACTATCTGATGATTTTTATGCAATTTTGGTAAAATTTACGATTCAATAATCACTAAAAAGAATTGTTTTTTTTAAACTGGATAAAAAAAGGATAAGTTATCAAACCGATAAATTATTCTACATTAAAGCCTGTTCAAGTTCGTTTCACAGGTGAAAATTATTTTCTTTTATAAATTAAAATTATAAATTAAAATTAATTTTATTAACACGAATTATCTTTTTATATAATAGCCTTTTATAACTCATTACTTGAAACATTAATATTAATTAAATCAGGCAATTAAGATACTATTAATAATATATATTGATTTATCATCCACCATTTGTGAGTACTACGTCGAAAGAATAATTTTCATTATTTAGTAATTCTCCCTTTTTTTTCTCCTTTCTCTACATTTCCGCCATAACGTATGGGACGCATAATTATTACAATATGTCTCCACGACTATCGTGGCATTAATATTCATAAAGTCGATCCGTCAAAAGCGGCCCTTTCTTCTTCCTTCACCTTATATTTCGCTTGTATATATTATACTTGACTTCGAAATTAGGCATTGAAGTTAAATTTATCTCTCCTATTTCTATATAATAGTTGTATAATAAATATATATTTCGCAGTAAACCGACAACAGAGAAGTGATATTAAGATATTTTGTGATTTTATTTTATAATAAAAGTAAAACCGCATTGTATAACGTCGCGTCACTCATTTGTGAACACATTCTTATTTACTTTCAAATATAAAATTATGAACACGCCATTGATATCGCTGGAAATGGCTTGCATGAAACCATCTTAAAGTTTTCATAGAATCGCGTGACAACTAGTCAGCATAGCATTTCAAGATCGAGAATTGCCGATTTCACCCGAGTACGGCGGAGTGGCCTGTAAAATCTAAATCGACACCCTTCGTTGCGAATCGGGCGAGAAATGCGATGGTGGCATCTTCGATATTCCCATAGTAGCATGCCGAGAGAAGCAGCGGGACTGGGAAACAGATTGTACGGCTCAAAATCAATAGGCACCTGATTTATTCCCATGCGCGTACCGCGCATGCTGCGCGCCGAAGCGTCCTGAGCGAATTTATTCGCATATAGAAATATGCATACGATGTATACGGAGTTTTACTTTTCCCTTATTTAAAATTGTATTTAAAAGTACTAACGATAATTATGATATATTATTGAAATATCAGCATATATGTTATATTATCATAATATAATAATATTTATATTACTATAATATATTACAAAAGACTTTTTCTTGAATATAAAACATTTTTTTATAAAAGAAATAATATTTCTAGTGCTTATAGAACAATATTTGCTTTAAAATAAATTTGTTGAATAATATTCAGTTATTTGGAGCAAAATATTTACTTGCAAATAATTATGATATTTTTTGCTAGCAATTGATTCCGACTTAGTAATTTATAAAAGAGTTTCTCATTTATTTTTCCGTGAATAAAAATTATATGAAAGCTATAATTACGTTGAATATTACAAATGATAACAGGAATATAATTAAGCATATATATTATAATAATTGAAAAACATGATTGAAATATCTATTTTTCATATTCTTTATATTGCTACTTATCACAAAACTCTGTATGAATTATTATATACAATGTATAATATGTATAATTATATCTACAAAAAAAGTTGTATAATATATACAAAAATGCGAACACAATAGAAGAAATTTCATTCACATTATCAAATTTAATTAATTTTATCACCGGGACTTGGCGTTTCTTCGATCGCGAAGCAAGCGAGACGTCGCGGCTTCTTTTATCCGCGAGATTCCTTATTTTCAGTGGCTACTCCGGTGGATTGCATGCTTCGGTCGTTAATTGAAAGCTCCTACGGAACAAAAGACCAGCAGCGCGCCGAGCTTTACCCGTCGCCGCCGGCGGAAGAAAGCTCGTTCCAGGTGAAACGAAACACTCATTGTCGAAGTCGAAACTTCGGGCGATTCAATTATTCGTTCCTCCTGTTAGACGGTCGGCGCGGCGTCCCTTAAACAGATGCCACCTTTCTTTCTGCCTCTCTCTTTCTCTCTCTTATCTCGTCCGAGATAATTAATCGCAATTATTTCTAATTGGTGGAAATTAAAACGCCGCGTTCTCTGATTCTTCTCTGTTCCTCTTCCTCGTGGCTTAAAGCGGCGGCCCGGAAAAAGGAAGTTATTTATCGGCCGAAGACTCAAGGGGGTGGACAATCGTCATTGGAACGGGGTTGCCGCGGTAAATATACCCCCGGCTGCTCATTATCGAGTGCCGCCGACAGAATGCAAATTATTAAGATTGCAGACTGTCTCATCATGGAATTCCGCGGCACGTTCTCGTTATTTCGAAGCTAAAGATTAAGTGATAAGCCGAATTCGCAAATGTCATTTTCATTGCATGCTAGCCTTAGCGCATCAAAAGTTATTAGAAGCTATTATGTTGACTGTAAAGGGAATAGAAATTGAGATATTTTTATATTTTTATTTTCACACTTTATCTGACAATAAGTTATAAAAAGTTTCCTTGTGTTAGATTAAGTTTTTTTTTCATAAAAATATTACATATATACTAAATATAAATTATATATAGTTTTTCTTTCTCTTCTTTTTTTTTTAACAAAATATTTCTTACAAAACTCGCGTGTTTGTTTTTTATTATAACTTTGAAATTTTGTTGTAACTATTAAAATTGCAATAATGCATCATTGCAATATAACATGTTATAAACTTTTTTATGATTTTATTTACTTTTTATGATTTTTAGATGAGAGTATCATTAATAATTTTAATTATTTATCATAAATAATTTTAATTGCAGATATAAAGTTGTTAAACAACGATGTCGAAAATTTTGTTTATTCTTGATAAAATGTAATCAAATATGAAATCCATATTTAAGAATTAATTAACATTATCATAGAATAAATTTTTATTAAGTTATAGTTGAAATGTTAGACAATGATTGCGGACGAATTACTTTGTGATGTATTGATAAATGAAGTAAGTATTCAATAGATCAAATATTATTTAGTCGCATAATAAATCGTATCTAGTACCTATAAGCTAAAACAAATCGATTTGCAAATTCAAATAAACCACTCATTGTCAGTATAATTATTTCATGAATTAATATTAACTATTTGCTACGACTACAAAGGCTCTTCCATTTAATATTTCAGAAATATAATATGTGGTTATTGTGTGGATAATTTGTAAATTGTATTTCTCAGCTAATATAATCGATTAAATAATATTAAAAATTTTATATAATTAAATTTGTTATTCCATTCTTAACTTTATTTTAAATTTATTTTAAATTTATTTACAACGTTATTCAAAATTTACCTCAATTTTTTAGTTTTTATCAACAGTGGACTTAAATTGTTGTAATAAGATTGCAATGAAATATGTCTGTTGATACAAATGAAATGTGTTTCCCGTAAATTATAAAAATTGCCGCATGATTTTTTTTCATGCGTCCGTCAGCAGACATCTTTAACTATTACAATGTAAAACTTCTATTATCCGAGTGTACCGTCGAAGAATCTTAATTCGCTTCGAAAATTATGGCACGAGTATGCGTCCTGTCGCGGCATCGTCTTTGCTATTCTCCTCGCCGACCACTTATTATCCTTATACCTAGTTATTTTTTCCTTCGTCTAATCATTTCTCACGGCTAAGTCACAAGCGAGTCGCGCGCGCCGCGCTGGTGCAAGTTGCCACAACATTTTGCAGGTTGCACTATAAATACATCAGACACGAGATGCTATTGGGCGTTTCTTAAAACTCATAATTAGATACCCATAAATCACGATTTCGATTTCGTTTCTTATTACGATAGAAGACAATTACTTCTACGACTACTTATACGATAGAAGACAATTACTTCAAGTTGTTAAAGAAATGCAAAGAAGTCTTTCGTTTAGATAGACATAAGAACACAAAGAACAATACTATACATATTTCATTCACATGGAAAGACATTGATATATTCTCTTTGTACATGAAAAGAATAATTTTATCGAAATAAAAATTTAGCTGTTATAGATCTGGAAAATAATTTTATTGGATCATCAAAATAATTATGTAAGAAATTTCAGCATAATGAGCAATGTTGTAAATAATTTTGATATTCTCTTCAATCACAGCTTGAGCGTCCTACATATTTTAATACTTTAGATCTGTATTTAGCTAAATTTTAGATGTTTTACAACAAAATCATTTTTTCGTGTAAAGAGAAAAAT
This sequence comes from Atta cephalotes, assembly GCF_000143395.1. Taxonomy (NCBI): domain Eukaryota; kingdom Metazoa; phylum Arthropoda; class Insecta; order Hymenoptera; family Formicidae; genus Atta; species Atta cephalotes. The sequence continues at coordinate 25,090 of NW_012130160.1, read as the reverse complement.
CAAAAATTCGCATATCACAGCTTTCTAAACTTAATTTGAGTTTCCCGAATTTTTGTATATATTTTAAGAATAAATGACTAGAAATAAAATTAATGCGAAGGCATCTTTTTATGCGATATTTCATTCACGATTCCCAAGTTAATGTAATCAGTCTTGGCAAAAAAGATATCATGCAAGAATCGAAATTCTTCGGATGATTACCTTCACGGTCTTCCGACATCACTGATGTGCCGTGGCCCGGCGGGCAGAGCTCGCGATAAACTCTTCCCAGAAATTACGTTTACGATGCAATAGCAGGCGGGAAAGAGCGAATCATCGCAGCCGGTTGTTGCGTGCCATTAGTCGGCTTATTCGATCCAAAAGGATATGGTCCTAGCTGCGATCCACAAGAATCTCAAGATACAAGATCTCATTGCTTGATCTCTCGAATTGCTTAAAAGATCAGATTATTTCGACTTTCATCCAAGAATGCTTTCAAAAGCTTCTAAAACTGACGATTCCTTTGAAAATAAGCTATATTGTACTATTATCTTTTATCTATTTTTATTAACTTTTTCAATTAAACTTATTAATATGTTTAAATCAAGTCAACAATATTAATTTTACATCTATTCGTTTTTTTCGTCTATTGAAAAAAATTTAATATCTATTATTGTACAAATATACTTCTAATTAATTTCTAATTAATTTCATAGTTATAAATTAATTAATAATTAGAATTATGATTGAAGAAACATTTTATCTAAAACGTCAATGTTTTGAAACATTATTTATCAAAAATTAAGAAAGAGGCAATAATATATTCATTTTAGAAGGCAGTAGAAATAAATACTGTATAGTGGATAAACGATATTGTTATGGTTTTTTGTTTGATTTCAATATAGATGTGTGTAACATCCATCTTAGCAACAGATGGGTAAACTGACAGCGCGGGATCTGGAATCCTGTCCGAGAGATAGATGAGTAAGCCGAACGGTTGAGTAATATTAAAGATGTTCCGAGTAATAAAAAACTATGGTGAATACTCCCATCGTTTTATATTACTGTAATTTCGGATCTAAAATAAATTACAGTTTCGTAGATTCCATTGATCATTCGCAAGATTAATATAATTTTAATCTTCTACACTTTATGTGTATAAATGCATCTAATTCTGAATTCTAAAAATATTATGAGATTAAAGATATAAAATACCAGTTATTAAATGAATTTAAGATATAACTGAATTCCTTTATAAAAATTATGATCTGTGTAATATTTCTATTAAAAACTCTCAAAGAGATCTTTTAATATATATATATTTTAATATATATATATATATATATTGTAATACAATGTAAAGTATCTTATAAAACCGTAATGTGACTACACAACGAATTAGAAATAAAAGCTCTTAACGATCAAGCTCTGTAGTGATGAATTAATTCTGAGTGAATTTATATACTGTATATTCAACTCCTCAAACTGCACGAATAAGCTCAATGTACTCTATGAGCATCAATGTAATTAAATTGCTTGTCAATGTAATTTGTGATATTACTACTCTAGTTCTATTAGAATTGTGTTTCAAGAATTTAAAAATAAATTCGATACGCAGTTTGAGAAATTGGATATGTAGTACATAAATTAACATAGAATTATTTCAGCAATAAAAATCCATCTTATTTAAAGCCTTTATTTCCAATTCGTTCTATAATAGAATATACTCTTTACGCTATTTTTGGTATGTTTAGAATAAATGTAATTGAAAGAAAAAATATTTTTGTTCTTTGAATGGATAATTGATATATTGATTCTTGCTTATTTATTCTGTTGGACGAAAATCGCATAAAGATGAGCAAGAATTAAGAGACATTACTATTACAATTATGATATGTCTTGTAATTTATCTGTAAAACTATATATCGTAGCTACGATTATCTAAATTAAGATTCGATGACAATACAATTATGCCGTGAAATCACAAGAACGCGAACGCATTTCAGACGACGATTATACTTCAAGGATTTGAGAAGCCGTATATCGTCGGGCCCCTAATGGTCGGGGTTATTATCGAGTAGCTACCTAAGGCCACGATCAACAGGGGCTTGGTAGCCCCCGTGTTGGCGTACAGATTGAAATCCACCCCTTCGACTTCTTTGTTCTCATTGTTATCGCCGCTCGCGCACGGCACGAAGCCGCTGGTTATTAATGCAACGCGGCACAGGCAACTTTGAAAAATGGCCACCGGCCGCCGATGATTCAGAGTTTTGCGCGAGACCAGACGAGTATCGTGTCGATGTACACGGTCTTGAGGAATATACACCGTGAAACAGGTGCGCGTTCGCACAGAAACGTTCGCACAACGCTCGGAACTCCGTTATGCGAAAAGATACGCGGATCATTGATCGATGAGTAGAATGCATTAACAAGAAAATGACGAAAAAAGTAACTTAAATATTCAGTTTGTTCGTTTCAGAGAATATAGGATATATCCTTACTGTAAGCAAGTTTTTTACTCGATGAAAACGCGCGCTGAAAAAAATTTTATCTTCTTTTATTAATTAAAATTTACATTGAATTGTTTTCCAGTTTTTTCTTTTTTTTTTCTTTTTTTTCTTTTTTTTAATATTATAATTTAATGTACTTTAGTTTTACATGCAAGTATAATATAATGCAATATAATCATTTTTCTCACATTCTAAACTTTTATTTCTACTTTATTGACCCTCTAATGATAAAGTCAAAATCGCAAATGTGATTCTACCAACTTCGTCTATTTTACAGAATAGATGAAGTTACTTATCAATGAAATTATAAATTATTAAGTATTATAAAATGATATTTTTCTAATAATATCATTTTATAATAATTATCTTTTTATTTATAAACAAACAGAGAAAGAAATTTCATGTTATTATTTACTTTTTTTCTTCGTCTTGTACAATTAGATGAAAGATAGACAAAATAGAGTTACATACATTTAAAAAATCCACCGTACCGTTCGAGAATTAAGGATTTTATACGCATAAGTAATATGTTTAAGAAGTTATAGAATACTCAGGTTTCAAAACGAATTTGTTTGTATTCTTTGACTGACACGCGCAGTATTTTTTGATACCTCCGTTGTGCTCCGCAACAATTGAAGTCGACGCCAATCGACGTGCGCGCCTCTTTCACTTTATGCACCCGTTACCAATATTTCACTCACGCTCTATTTATTTAGTCCCGATAGTGCAAAAGTTCTCATACAATTTCCCAACACGCTCGTCGCATTTGCGCGCGACATGTTCTTTCGCGTCTCGGAAAGAACTTCTGGAAGGCCCACCTTCCAAGTAAATATACAGCGTGTTTCAATAAGGCATTCTCGAAAACTTTACTTTTTCGACAGGTACGCACCCAATGCAATTCATTGACTTTTTTTTTGACGAAATGCGATATTGTAAACGAAGATTGTCTCGTAATTAACCTTGTATGAGACTCAAATTAGTTTCTCTCCCACTTCTTTGTAGAACAAAATTTTTCTAAAAATTTTTCTTCTCGAATATTTTCTTTGGAACGCTTCATACTTTTCTGATATGACAGATCTCGATACTTCCCATCGGTGCATCTTGTCTGTCCAAAATCAATATAGCTCCACAGATTGTTATTTATACGGAAGTATAGTATTCCGTTTGAAGTCTTTCTCTCTTGGCATTATCCTGGGAGAGCGGTTAATGGGGGTGGCTGTACAGAGGCTAAGCAATGTAGGAAAGGAACGTAAGGGGGGGGGGGGAGGATACAGTTAAAAGGGCGGGGATGGCGTAGGAAACGACGGATTACAAGAAGCGTCTCGGGCGCCTCTAAGCTCGGTAATGCGAAGGCGGGAGAACGAGGGCTCTTTGATAAATGCGAAATGTACCATTCGAGTTTGTTATGGTCCCCGCAATCCACTATTTACGGCGTTTTCTTTGAACTTCCGCGAGGATAAAGACGCGCCCAGCGTTGAGCTAAACGATGCGGTTGCTACTTAAATTGCGAATCTGCGAGAAAAACATAAAAAGAAAAAGGTATCGCGTGATTGTATCATGAGATTTGACGATTTATAGAATATTCTCATAGATTTTACTTCTGTAGATTTTTATCAAGATTTGGTAAATTCGATTTTTAATTAATCTGCGATTTATTAAAAATATTATTTTATTACATTATTTATAAATTTTATTATTTTGCAATTTATAACTTTGTTTGATAAAGATGAGAGATAAAAGAAGTTTAATTTTATTATAATATATATTGTATTTTATATCATTATATTTCCAGTTAAAATTATTTATTTAAGAAGTTTAAGAAGAAAAAAAATATTCTTTTTTTTGCGTTGTAATACTTGAAATTATATACTTATTTTTACCTCTCTTATAGAAATATCGATTGTTTGAAATATTATATTACTCAGAATGATCAATTGATCATTGATGTGGGAAAGGATATTAGTTAGAGATTAAGAATTTTTTTCTTGCACGTTGTTTTCTTTTCCTTAAGATCAAGTGAATTGAATTTTTTTGAAGAGTCTCAATCACAGTTTACTGTTCTCCAAGCCGTCGCGTAAGTGACGATTCATTTTCTCAGGGAATTTTCTTCTTTCTTGGAGATAAAAGAAAATGAAATGAAATTAAAAAATTTATTTAATAATGATCACGTAGTAATGATTACGCAAATATTATGTTTAATAAATATAAAGATAATGAAACATGCATGAATAATTATTTTTCTCAACCGCGTTTAAATGTGATAATATAAATTCAATAAATTACAATCTGAATGTAAATATTAATATGCAATCATATGCGCATATCTACGATTATTTTAATTTAATTCAATTTCATTGATGGCAAATCGAACTGAACTTAATAGAAATTCCTCATAAATATACAGTGTGATTCACGCAGATATCCATTCGCATATCTGAGAAAATATAATTATCGATAATTATTAAAATATTATTGAAATATTAGAGATGTAGAAAGAAAATGATACGGGAATATATTTCAAAGATATTTTTCTTAGACAAAAATATTATTTGCTTTAATGTATTCTTTTATCTCAAAAAAATTTTTATTTAAGCTTTATAAATGTGAGTAATTTTTTTTACATAAAAGCATGTATTAACATAACAGCATGTATTAAAATGTACAAGGAATACTTGTTTTCAACAGGAAAGTTATAATTAGAATTTAATTGCAATGCTATCGGTACTTACATATTTGTTTTGTGCATATGAATGGACTTGATAAAACATTATACTGTCATGCGTTGCAAGATTTATTATTTTCATGTAAAAAAAGAGTAAACACACACACACACACACACAAAACACATTTACATACATGCATATATTTTCCGTATCGCGCTCGCCACATATTCGTATGGGAATATGAAGAATTAATAATGATTATATGTACATTGTTTCTTGTTATCGTCAGAAACATTTCTTTGAAAGCGCACGCAATCGGCCCATTTGAATGCGATCCTTAGTTTTATTCTGTCCAACGCCCGGATATTTTGCGGACAATTAGTTCGCCATTTTTATCAGAACACTTTGGATAGCGCGATGCACAAATTTATAATTAACAAACAATCGATCATTTACTTTGTCGCTATATCCATGTAACTGCACGAGAGAATTATCGTTCAGTAATTACAACGTAAATAACAAATATTTATGCAAACTTTCCCATCATCAAACGCGCTTCGCAATTTATATAATATACGCAATTTATGTAATTTGTATAGCGCTACATGCAATTTCTCAGATGAAAATAATGACGAATATTAAATCAGCGGCTCTTTTATGTTATTAATTATCTAGAGTCAAGTTTTGAACAATTGGTTTGTATGAAATAGCTATCTGGAAAAAAAATTGTTCATTTGACTAAATTATTTATTTGATTAAATTAACTTGTCTTTATTTTTTTGGAGAATGTATTTAAATCAAATATATATTAAATATATGTTCAACCTAAATACATTCTTCATCGAAAAAATAAAGACGGATTAAATTAATTTACTCAAATGAATAATTTTCTTTTTCACATCAGTGAGGAAATATTGAAGTGTCGGAAATCTGTAAAACTCTACGGAATAGTAAGAACGTTCGAGAAAAATTCGATTAATACTTGATCATATTCTTAAACCTGACTGCAATCTTTGTACATATATGCGTCTATTTGCCGTGCTTGTTCGAATGACGATCCCGTGTCAACTGCAATCACAATAAAAGGCATGCGGTTGCGCGCTGAGTCGGCAAAATTTGTCGGCCAATTTTACTCTCACGGGACAAAACATGTCGCTTAAATCGGAATTCTGAGAGAATTACATGCATTTCGCGATCACCCTCGCTCACTCGCCCGTCCGGAAAATTTGCATGCAAGTCCTTTTTTGTGCCATAGCCGCCGTCGTGCGGTGGAGTTCATTCTGCGACACTACTAACGATCAATCATTTCCCAGAATCGCGAATGCATCGCGGATTTGATAATTTCCTGCTCTATTCTTTTTGTCTTTTTCGGCGACGCACGTGACAAGAATCAGATTATTAATTGCAGTTTTGCATTCGATGTCGAGGTCGATCCATTTAATGTCGCGACGTGACATTATTTTTCTGGAAACTCGCGCGCGTACGTTTTTATGCTACCATACGTGTTTTTCCAAAATATACATAGATAAATATGAATGCAAAAGCAAATTTATATGCCAACGAAAAATTATTGTAATTCATAGAATCCATGAAAAGCCTCTGTAACTTATGAAAATTCAATAGCAAATAGAACTATTAATTCTTATAAATGTAACTTGTGGAGAGAAAACAGAAATATTTATAAATTTTGCATTTTAATGATTTTTTTTATCATAAAACTAATTTAAATGATTGAATTTATATGATAGATTTGTATGAAGTAATAGAACAAATGAGAGATAAGCTATGTAATTTAATTGTAATTTAATTGACATTAAATTATATAAAATTCGTAATATAATGTTATTATAAACTTAAATGACAGATTACAAATAAGAATTTGAACGTTTCGGCTCATTTTCGAATCATTCTCAATGCAAATCGTATTATTTAAATTATTTGATAATATACATTACAACATGAATTCCAATGATGAAGATTGGAATTACCAAAGAGTGAATATGCGTGTTATTTATAATTCTTATTTATAGATCTTATTTATCCAAATTCATAGAAATTAAAATGCATAGGCAGAATGTTAGTCGCTAAATAATATTAGTTCATATCACAGTTATTATACAATGATATTTATAAAAATATAATAAATTAACATTAAAAACGATCAGTCGGTAGAAAAAAGTTAAAATGATAAAGTTAAATAGATATTGTCAAAATGAGATTTAAAATCGAAGATTTATATAAATATGATTACTTTTTATATCGATTTCTAATAATGTAATTTTTTTTTTCTTAAGAAGCGAAACATAATACATAATTTGTAAACTAATAAAAATTTTTTTTACAATTATCAGATTCTTCGTACTCGTATACTATCGTATCTGAAATGAAAATAAATACAATCTCCGTTTTGTCGTGCCAATAATACTGAAACGCGCGCACGTTATTGTATAGACAGGAACGATGTGATAGGTTCGCAATACGAGTCAAATCAATGTTTCATAGAGAACAAAATCCGTAAGCTTAAAAATCCACAAAATCGCGTCTTTCATTTTGCGAAAATTCATTGCGTGATACATGAAAATAGATTTTATTTTTGTGATCAGCACTCTTAAGTTATATAAAATTAATGATGAAAAAAGCTTTTAAAAGTTTTCATTTTGCAGAGCCGTGTAATCTGTGCGCGGCGATTCGGTATGCTCCGCTTCGCCCTCCGTTGTTATCGCTATCGAGCTTTTCAGCAAGCTTTACATTCGTTTCATGACACTCTTCAAGCCTCACGAAAGCCCGGCAGCTGAGCACACGAGACCAACGTCGACGACGGCACGTTATATCCGTCGCGACATAGCGATATGTATACCCACCGTGCTGAGTACACCGGGTATTAATTACAGTACGTCGAAAAACCGTGTATCAAGATAATGTAATCCCACTTCCCGCAAAACGCGAGTAAAGAAACGAGCGTTATTGCTAAGCAGACTGCACGCATCTCTGCGTGCAGAAATTAATACACACGCGTAAAAATTAACGGTGTGCGAATAATCGCGTCTCTAATGATAAACTTCGCGAAAAGGGTTAATGCAGTAAAATTTTACATTCATGTTATATTCATAAATGTAATGTGGACGAAGTAAACTACGCGTGTGCGTCTCAAACTATTCCAACACGAAAATAGATTTATAAAAGCGTTTCTTCAACAGCCATAATTTGTTTAAACAAGAATTTAAAAAAAAAGCGAAACTATTATTTATTCTGTAGCATAAAAATAAAAAGGATTAATACTAAAGGCGGGATTAATGAAATGATTGAAAACTCTGAAACATATCACGAACGCATTTATCGGGATTACGTTTCGATTATCGGATACTAATTTCAATATGGCTCGTGCTATAAATTACGAATAACGTAATCGCTGTCAAGTATTCTCGCTTCATCACGTGAATATTCGCTCGGAAAACGATTTTCATTCTCGGATGTCTTTTCTATCCCCGGCAGTGAAGCAGCGTTCCAGTTACGCTGTCATAAAACCTAGCGCGTCGTCTTCATTCCATTTAAAAGATTTGCTCGTGAAATATGTGTCAGAAAAATATTTCACTATTGCCGAGCGAGCATTTCGCTAAATATACAGCAGGCAGGTTTCATGCATTCGAAGTCCAACTCCAATATAGTATCAAATATTCCGGGATCTATCGAACGAGAGTGGGCGTTTATTTATAAACGTTGGTTTGTCCCGATGAACCCGTTTTTTTATCGTTTGTTAATCCGGTCCCTGTATAAATGTTATGATGGCTGAATAAAATCCATTTTGTCGAGCGAGTCGTTATCAGTCTCCAATAAACAGAGTCGACTAAAAATTGCATGAAATACTCGGAAAGAGCGCTTTTTTTGTACCAACTCAGATCAATTCGAATTCAATAATCTGTGAAACACAAGAGCATTTAAATTTTCATAAAAAGAATGTACATATCCGTTAATAAAGTTCCATATTCTTATACTCTGTTAAATTCCAAAATTTCTGCTTTGTACATTTTTCTCATAGCAACCATAACTGTGTTAATAATGTGTTCAAACTAATCTCAGGGATTTTTTAACGAAACATCTGCATAGACGTTACATTAACGCGCACTATACACTTGATTTACAATCCTCTATCGATCAAGTTGGATTTTGAAGACTTATATTTTGGTTGAATGTTATGAATTTTCATAAAAAGAATGAACTTGTTCACTAATAAAGCTTTATATTTTTATGTGCTCTGTTGAATTTTCCAAAAGATCGCTTTGTATTTTTCCCAACCATAAACTGTGTTAATAATATATCTTAGGTCTCAGAGACCTTTTAACAAAATATCTGCATAGACACATTATCGCGTGTCCGTATACTTTATAATTCTCCACTTATGTTGAACTTTGAAAACACATATTTGGTTTGTAAATTCTGATGGATAAATTTAAATTTGTAAAAAATAGAATTCCACTTCTATGATAGTAAAAACTCGTTGTTTAAACTTTCATAAGTATGCAAGAATTTTTTTCTGACTTTTATATAGTTCGGAACAATATAAAAATCTCCACTGAAATTCAAAGACTCGGATTGCTAACCCGAAGGAAGGTGCAAAATTCTACATGGCCGATGGATAATATTGCACACGCACACTTTACACAGATTAAATCATTTTTGTAAAGAGAGATATAAAATTGTAATATACAGAATTTGAAGAGAATAAATGGTATTTTATAAAGCACCTAAAGTAATTTAAACTACAGATGATCACACAAAATATCTCAAGTAGTTAAACTACACACACATGACATAAAATAAAATAGAAATTATAAATGTGCAGTAAAATTAAAGCTCGGAGTTTGTTGAAGTATCGTCTTTAAATGGATTTTTTTAATTTGAATATATTGAGAAAAATGTATTAAATTTTAATAAATAAATATTTGAATGGTAGAATCAACTAAATATTTACTTATACAGTAAATAAATATTATTCAATAAAAAGGTGATGTTAAATCAAATTAATGATTTTTTATACCAAACAAATAAAAAAACATATATCTTTATATTTAATAAAATTTTCATTAATAAATATTTAATTGATACTATTAAAACAAATGATTTATTAAAATTTAGTATATTTTTTCAGTGCACATAAACGTAGATGAAACGATAATAACATCTTTTATAATAATAATAATAATAATAATAATAATAATAATAATAATAATAACTTTATTGAATGCAACTATTAACATTAAATACAAAATAAACATACAGAAATACAATAAGTTTGATATTGAATATCAGCTACACAACAATAGGCGGGGCAACAGTTAAGCAGCTGATTTGAAGCCATACCTATTCACAATCAGAGCGGCGAATTATTAGTTTCGCCATCGGGATTTATTTCCTGATCACTATGTAACAGCACAGGAGCGGCGAGCTACATCTTCGACATTTAGATAAACAGAGGATAATGTATACGCGATTATCGATCGGATTTCAGTCCTTCACGGACCTGTTTATCTCTCGCATTTAAATCGACGGTGAAGGATCGTTAGCGTTCGTCGTATAATTGATACGGCGAAGCGCAACGGTGTACAGTTAAGGATGAGATTGGAGCCTTCTCTCGATGTTCGTCTAATTAACTAATCGTCGCGTGGATCTTATCGATCTAATGCCGTATAAGACAGTTGCCGTGGTCGGAATCGGGTATATCTGCAAGCGAACATCAACGTTTCTTTTTGGACTTTGTGTCATTCGTGAGATCCCGTTATTAGAACTCGTTTTTTGTATCAATTTCCGTTGAATAGACATCTAAACTGCTTCGTTCACATCGTCGCAAAACATCGTCGCGAAAGATGTATCTTAAACAGATCGAAAAATTAACAGATTAAAAAAATTTCTGAATACGCTCACGAGTTTTCAAAAAAGTAAAAATTTGGCCAAGATAATATACTGCCTTTTATGAAAATCTTAATAATAAATACATGATAAATATATTTGTGATTTTTAATTGACTGAATTTCAAGAACATGAATGCTTCGCTTTTCGAGATATAATAGTTGTTACGTTTGCAATTGTTTTTCCAGAAGTTTTTGATATCCTATTTCTGCATGTGAATAGAAAAGGAAGAAAGAGACTTGGGATGCACGTGACTCAACGGCGTAAAGTGCTTTCGTGAATTCGACATAAATTTCCGGGGCGTTCCGCATGTTTTCATGGGGATAACATCCGGTACCGGTAACCAGACCGGCAATCGTCTTCTAGGTATGCGATAGATATATAACTACGTATGTGTGGATGGCGGAAGAGGGGAGTTGGTTGGCAAAAGGTGACATGGGGTGCTGGACGGAAGAGGTGCTCGAGGTGCCATCGGGGCGTAAGAGCAAAGAGATATGAATATGTATGCACCGGGTGGCAGCCGAGCGCTAAGATACGAGCACTATCGCGCTTATTCATGTGCCTTTTAATATTTAATATTAACCCGCCGGTTTACCTGCCCCTTCGCGCGTACATTACTTTTCTAATGCGCCCTGCACTCCTGTATCCCATTGCCGAATCTAAATTCCATTCAAAGCAGTTGAAAAAAGAGGAAGAAAATATTGGAGGAAATTATAATTGATCGCGATTTTTTAATTTTGATTTAAATTTATTGAAAAAATGGCATTTAAGTCGCACTTTCTAAGCGATCGAATTTGTTTTATATACGTAAAGACGTAACGTGCTTTGTTATTTAAAGAAGATTTATCAAATTAAACACGAATACAGCTGTTATTTAAATTCGCTATTTTTATTAGAATCAATTTTAAATTAGACGAAATAATATAAATATCCTAGTATTGTATTATGCAATTATATATAATTTTATTCCCCGTATATAGTTGATGCGTAATTCGTATATTGTTAAATTAATACAAAAATTTTTAGATGGATCGTTTCAAACATATAAAATGTGTTAAATTTAACACTTTCCTACCGTGTATTTACAGATTTATCGTTAAAGGATATAAATCATCGTTAGATTGCATAAATATAATCACTGTCACTGCTTTGATATTTTTTTCTCGCATTTCTCTAGACATCTTAGCGTCGCGACGCACCGGCCCTTTCGTTCCTGTGGCATACGACAGATCACAGCAAGCAACATCGTTGACCCGCGATTAGTAACGGTGAATAAGAAACGTACAGCCGATCCTAATCGTCATCCTAGTCGTCATGGTTGTGCGTATGTAATGACGTCGTTATCGGCGTCTCTGTAAACTCTTGAGCCATACATTGCACCACTCTCCCGCGCATCTTGTTATATACGTCATACGGCCCGCGTCGTCTCCCGCTCTCACGCACCCTCTCTCTATTACTCTTTTGACAATGATTACGGTCGTTTGTCGACACGGAGATTGCTTCGTCACCCGCTCGTACCCGCTCGTACCCGCGCGAGAGCGTGTTTGACAGCGCTTTAGTCGTGTCTCTTTAGAGCCACGGATAGAACTCGACAGGAGGCGACGTGCGAGGAGAGGAACTCGCGCGAGAATAAGTTGAGAATAGAGGAGCCCTTAGATGAGGTCGTTAGATCGGGATAAACGCCGAACAAAAGTTGTACATACCTCTGCCAACCGTGCGCATTCGCGACAGTTAAAAAATATTGACGCAATAATATTCGCGACACGCGAAGTGCGGATTCGCTTTGAGATTGAAAACGGCGTATTGCGTTTTGCATCGAGACGACATATGGTTAAGATATGATTTTCTTTTCATGCGAAATACATTCCTCAGATAATTGCTGGACTTTCGAAGCTATAAGTATCTAATTAAAAAAAAGTTTTAATGTGAGAAGATAGATTTATATTGTTCGGATATTTAAAATTGAAATTATTCATATTATTTTATTTAAAAAAACAGTTTTCTTTATGTTACTGTGTTTTCCTTACAATTAAATTTTTCGAAGCATTGATTTAAAATTTTCATTTATCGTGAAAATAATTTTGACACATTTTAAATGTGTTTTGATAAATTTAATTATGTATAAAAAAATCATATTAATGATAAGGAAAACATACAATACTTTTAAAAGAATTATCTTTTCCAATTGAACAATTTGAAATAAATTATGATCCGATATTTCACAGAAATAGAGTTAAACTTTTAGTATGTTAACCTTTTCGCTTTAACACGCGAATGATTTACTGGCAGCTAGACTGTGTGCGTGCGTGTGTGTGTGTGTGTGTGTGTGTGTGTGTGTGTGTGTGTGTGTGTGTGTGTGTGTGTGTGTGTGTGCATGATTTCAACTATTATTTACCTCTTATTACATTGTTTTCTGATTTTGTTACTAGCTTTGTAACAGCAATTTTGCTGACACCTAACCATTTACAAGTTACTATTGTCTATTGTATTTATGTTTATGTTAACTATAATCTATTATATCATATTTTATGTCTCTATTATTCTGTTAACATGTAGTCTTTTTCACATAGCTTTGCAATAAAGTAAATTAAATTAAATTAAATATGCGTTCGTGCAGCGTCTTGCCACATGACCTGCAAATGTACCTGCGAAAATTCCCTTGGAAAACGAAGGTTTTTTTTTGAAGAAAGACGATCAGATGGGACATAATTCTCAGAAATTCTAAGCCGAGTTTATTGCTTATTATTTTTGAAATATTCTAATATCTGTGTTTTTCTTTTCTTCCTCTCTCTCCAAAAATTCACATGTTGACGAAGTTTTTCGGAAACATTCTTCATGAAAAAAGCATTCCTTTACGACAAGGTAAATGGAAACTTTGCATTTGAGTTCTGCCACTCGCGGACGGCTGGACAACTTTAGAAACCGTATATTTCTTTTTACAAACGCCTTTTACATCGAAAAGATAATTTTATATTATGCCTTAAAATATTTGCGTACTTTCGCATTAAGTCTCGTACTTTGTTCAACATGTGCTCCATTATAATGTGTTCATTGTTTTAATGTACGCAGAATATCGAAGTAGCTAATCTTTCCTATATTTGAATCAATAAAAATAATTATTTATTAACAAATAAAAAACGATAAAAAAGATAAAAGACTAATAGAGTTGAATCTTTAAAACGCATAGGCGTATGCAAAGAGGAACAGAGCAGGTGCGATGGTTGTCTTCCTTAAATTTTGACGAGAAAAAATTAAATTATGAAAATTATTTTTCATGAGAAAAAATTAAACGCTCATTGGCCAATGCGTAACTCATTCATTATTTCTCTAGTGTGACGCATCCTGCATAAATATTTTAATAAGTTTTGTGTGAAGATAAATTTTCATCTCCCTTCTTTTGAAATCTTGGATACAATATTAAAATAGCAAATTTTCTTTTATAAAAAACTATGATATTTGTAATTGTTTATTTTACTATTTATAGTTTTGTATGTTGATATTTTATTCTTTTATGTATATTACAATATAGATCTTAAGAATTTTTATTTTTTTTTTATTTTGTTGCACTATATTTTCTTTTTCCTTTATTTTATATTATTTTCTTATATATTTTCTTTATGTATTATTTTCTTATTTGTTCTTTGTAATTATTGCAATTATTGTTTCTTATTGTTTCTTTTCTATATATTTTTTTTATATATTGTTTCTTTCATATATTATTTTTTTATTTTTTTTATATTCATTATTGCTCTTTCATTTGTTTTCTTTACCTATTCTTGGAGGGCTTGTCTTAGAACGTTAATAAATTTTATATATATAACTTTATATATATTTCTCTCTCTCTCTCCCTCTTCTTTTTCATACACACACACACACATAATTACGTAAAATACGACATATAATTACATAAACTACTACACAGACTCTTGAATTGAAAACGTGTAAAGCCAAGAAGTTTGCTGTCGAGAGTCGGCGCTCTTTCGCACGGGAAAAAAGGAACTGTGCGAGAGCCACCAAAGAATGAGGGCGAGCCGGAGTGATCAAACAAGAATCGAATCCAACGTACATGTGTGTGGATAACGTGCATATATGTGCACTTGCGCGCGGAAATTTAACGATGCACATACATGAGTGCGCGGCCCCCCACAGTGTACGATCCTCGAAAGAAATTATTGCGTCCCCCACCATTGGCGGGCCCTTAAGGGTCTGATCTGCGATTGGTCATATCTGTTCCCCACTCCTGCTCCGTATCCCACTATACAGTATATAAAACATATGTGCAGCGCGGAATTTCGTACAGTTCGATACTGTCCGGCGCTCGGGTTGTTTAGCTGGTATCTTTGGTCGGTCGAATGTTTATTCGTTTTGTGAAAAAAAAACTAGTATAGTAGAGATAAGTGAATATGGATGTGCCAGCTTTTCTTCAGCCTTTCCATACAAGGAATTATTCGACAACCTTGAAAAGTGTGAACGAAAGGTACGCATGGTGCAGACAAATCAGTTTTAAGTAATGCAGTGTCGTGATATTTCGTGAAATGTTTATTTTGATCGATAGTGCTTGTTTTGATAACCTCTAAACTCTAATATTTTATACTTATATATAATTAGTGTATAATTAGTTTTTTGGATATGTGTTGATTGGTTCAAAGTATTGATTTTTTAAGAAATCTCAAGCTTTCCAATTTAGAGAATTCAAGAAAAGTTTTTAACAAGTGAAGTATTAATAAATAATGAAACGTTGCTGCATCTTGCAGGAGTTATATCTGTGCACTCGATTTAAAAACATATTTTCTTTTAATATAACTTCTTGCATCATATCGGAAAGTGTTCCAGTTATTGAAATATTAAAGGAAATATTTTGTATATAAAAATAAAGATTTTGTAGTTCAACGATAAATAAACCAGTGTTTTAAATAAATAAATGGCGAAAATATATATAATTAGTGTTTTATTACCGATATTACTGACAATAAAATATCCTAGATATTCCATAAAACATTTCAAAGCGTTAAAATATTTCAGTGCATATTACAAGCATTTTAGACAAAGGAAAAAAAATTGTAAGAAAGAAGCATATTCAAGAGTATTTAATTAGATGTAGGATGGAATCCACAGACGTTGCTCAAGATTCGATATGATTTTAAACGAGTGCTTAAGATCTCATAAATCAATCAGAGAGCCGTGTTAGTATTTTAAGATATTGTTTGAGATGATCTTGAGATTAAGAACGGAGGATACCGATCTTAATTTGGGAAACGTGGTCTGTGATTTCCCGCTCAAGTGGTCGCCACGTGGCGACGTGCGCATGTGCAGTTCAGCAAAATTACCCGCGCAAATTTTGCAAAATTGAAGGAAACATTAAATGATGCTGTGGAATTTTACGAGTGCAATCGTAACAGAACGATTAGAATTTAAATAATTCCCAAGCAATCCTGAAAAAAAAGAGGTATCTACTCACTCAAATTTTCGTGTAGAATTTTCGTATAAATTTGAAGTCCAAAATGCCCCTTGTAATCAAGATGATCTACGACTAGCACAGAGCACTATTCGCAGAAAATTGAATCAACGGCAATTGCATCTCACTATTCGCTTAAAATCGGATCAACGCTTTATCTGCGAACTCACTGTTCTTATATTATTAACACTTATCTTCCATTCATGATTTCTTCCTGACGAAGTGTACTTTCTTAGGTTAGGCTGATTAGATCATATATTAAATTAATTTTATAAATGCAATTTTATTTTATAATGTGACGTTCATATAGCTTAATCATTTCCATTCGTATGCTTGCAGATTTTTAAATCCAAAGGACAAGATTTGTCAAGATTCCAACGATTATGTTAACACATCGAATTCACGTGGGTGGCAAGAATTTCTTAAGAATGACTATAATAAGGAGAACTGTGGCGCTGCTAGTAATTTATATAGCCGCACACCTCAAAGAGTAAGTGTGTTTAAAAATTATAAGAATTCTTTAACAACAAAATATCCATATACATTTTATCAGACGCTGAATTCTCGTAGAACATTGTAATTTTTTCGATGATTTTTACGAAATGTACTGCTGCTTTGGCAACGTGTTTACTAAGGCCGGGTTCACACCTTAACGAAAAAAACAGAAGCTGAAAAGTGGAAGCCAATCAGAACTCGCGGAAAGACAGAAGCAGAAATGTATTATTACTTCCGATTGGCTTCCGTTTTTCCGCTTTCCACTTTTCCGTCAAGGTATGAACCCGGTCTTAGACCATATTTCAAAAGTTTATAGGTGCAATAAGTTGAAGTGAAACAAATATATATTTATCTTTCACTTCAATTCATTGCATTGTGTGTACTAGTTCAGAAAGTGCAGCAATAAAAAACAGACCTATTGCAATGTTAATATTGAAAATTTATAATGCACGTAACGTAATTATAGATTTTCAGTGCTACTAGTAACGAATTTTGAAACTTGGGCTAAGATGATTCATTTGCATTGAATAACATTCTAAAATTAACACAATAATTCTTAATTTCATTCTCAATAATTTTTTTAATGTAACGAGAACTTTACAGTACAATGAATTTAATATTGTATATTGCACTGATAATACCTAACAATTCATTCACCTTTTTATTATGAAATAAGCCACTACAGCATTGTCACTGAACAACACGTTTATTGCGGAATAAAGTTTAAGTTTGTTATTTTGTCACATTATACTACAATTTATTGATTCTTATATTTTTAGTTATTAATATATTTTCAGTATCATATTAAAATATTTTAAATAATATTGACATAAGTTTTTTTATATATTTATAATTACATATCAGTTCACTACATTTTATTTACATCTATCAGCTGTGCACTCTCAATTGGCTTCATGCACAGAGATAAACTGCTAGTACATTTGTTTCGTTAAAAAAATCTTTGAGATTTAATATATATCTACATTAAGAAAAAACATAACGTTACACATTACGTAAATTTGTTTTATAATCTTTTTTTTTGTTTTTTCAAACTTAACTTCCATTATTAGGTCATTATTAGCATCACTATTAGATATTAACGGAAGGCATATATAATGCGGCTCGTTGAGCAAAGCTTTAAAAATTTTTTATCTAGGAGTTGTTACATCACGTTTTGTTCTTAGTATTTTTAATTTATTATTAAATTTTTGAAGAATTAGTAGCAATAGATCATTCTATAAATACAGTCTAACATAGAATTTATTGTATAGAACTTAATTTATTGTATAGAATTCCTTTCGCGATATAAGTTATATTAATATAAATTTAATGTTTAATGTCACATAGTTAATTTTAAAACTTACATTAATTGCGGCCGACAGATCTTTCAGCGATACCAAAATTTAAAATCCAACTAGGTACTCGGGGAATACCGCGAGATTTTTACATCTTCCATGCATATGCAATTCAATTCCGGATGTTGTAGTACACGCATTCTGGGGTACATATTACCATTTCCGCGATTAAGATTGAATGGCAAGTCCAGCTCGTGTCCCGAATATGCATCGCACAGCTGCTGCTTATCACGAGGTACATTGATTTTAACGTCAACGATTCACGCCGATCGATATAGAGATAGTGGGATTCCGTTTTTCCCACGGAAGAAAAAGAAATAAAAGAGGAAGGAAATTATCTTCCCTTCCGTTATTCCGTGCATTGATCTCTAATTTTTTTCATAATGTGACACCTTGCGCATCCGATTGTGATCGTTGTCGACGGCTACCTTCCGTGTATTTTCCCATTTTCCCTTACTTTCCTTCGGCAATCGCATCTATGATACACTTTCCTTTCTTTTTCCGGCCGCTCTTTAATAATTAATCGATAAAAATCACCGGAAACAGATTCCCTTGTAAGGAATAGTCGATGATTCGGATGATTTTATTTAGTTGTATGGATGTCTGATAAAATGTTTCTTTCCTTTTTTTTGTTCTTCTCTTTTCCATTATGTATATATTCATCTACCTGAATTATTCTCAAGTCTTCGGACTTAGGAAATTTATTATAATATATGTACACGTTTCAAAATTTTGTCTCTTTCTTTAAAAATCGTAGCGATTTTATTGTTTATTGTCGTATTCTTTTAGGTACACTATAAGAAAGTACGACAACCTTTGGAACTTTACGAAGAGAACAGTCAGGACAGCGGTCATCCATCGAGCCCTATCAACGAAAAGGAGAACAAGCGGCGCGAAATTTACGTCGAGAACTGCGCGATGTTGAGGAATGTACCTATGGAATATTCAATGTGTTCATTTGCTTCCGCACCTTCTCCAATACGTAGTCAATACAAGACCACGAGCTCAAAGACCCTCTTGCGTAGCTTGTCATCAGGATACGATAGTATGGATGATGGGATCGTGAACGAGCTTAATGACATGGAGACCATGGACGAGGAAACGCAGTTACCGAGCGGCATCGCGAAGCTACTATCCGGCGACATAGTTGCACCCGAGGCATCGACTGATTACGATGTCTCAACGACCCCTGATTTCTCCAGGACTATGTCATCTAAAGTCAAAAAGTGGTTGTCGGTACAGAGCGGTATATACAAACGGAATATCAAGACGATGTCGCCTCCGCTAGTGAGGTCGCCGCTAATAAGATCGCCGTTACTTGCGGGGACGCCATCGATGATAAAGACATCGTCGATGACGAGGTCATCACCGTTGGAAAAGATGCCGCCTTTATCAAAAATCCGCACTTGTCTATTTCGCTCGCCGACGGCAAGCTGCTCGAAAAGGACAATGATGAGAACATACAGCTACGACGAGGCCACAGCGCCTTACTATAGATTACAAATGGAAATCTCACCACATTCCGCCAGGTCTTATAAACGGCCGTCGGAAGATCTACTAGAGGACGAAGCGTCGATATTAAAAAGATCGCGCAAGTCCAACAATTTGAGTCTCGACACAACACCCGTATCGGCGAAACGTTCAAGTACCACGACGCACTCACGCTCTCTGCAGAGAAGTCTGTCAGAAAGGACGGGCCTAACCGAAACACATACAAATATCAAGTGGGCGATCCATCGCAGCATCACTGATTCCGATCTCATCGGTGACTTCAGTAAACCGTGTATACTGCCGCTCACGAGTGGCATCCATGGGGATCTAAAAACAATCACATCCGACACATTGGCAGCGCTCTTACGTGGCGAATTTGCCGATCGTGTTGGTTCTTATACAATCATTGATTGCCGATATCCGTATGAGTATGAGGCAGGTCACATCGCAGGAGCAATGAATGTCTACAATATGGATCTCATCCAGCAGGTCATGCTCGATCATCTGATTAACACCGTTCCGAAAATCCAGCTCGATACCGATAAACGCAACATAATCGTATTCCATTGCGAGTTCTCGTGGGAGCGCGGGCCGAATCTCTCGAGATTTTTACGCAAATTGGATCGCGCGTGTAACAAAGAATACTATCCGGCACTGTACTATCCGGAGATGTATCTCTTGCTAGGGGGTTACGAGAAATTTTACAGTGAACAGAAAGAGTTTTGCTCGCCGCAGGATTACAAACCGATGAAGCATCCCAATCATGAGGAGGAATGCCGATTTTTTCGTAGAAAATGCAAGAGCTGGCAAGCGGAGAAGACCAAAGGAATCAACCAAGCAGTGCGAACAAATCTCGAGCGTTTTGCCTTTTAAACGGATGTTCGTCTTTCTTTATTTGCATTTAATCTAATTTTTAAGGCTCAGTCTATACTCTCGCTCCCGTCGTACTAGTCGTGAATCGTTAGACGTTGAACGTCCTCAGAGACGGTCGGGATATCAAACACGCGTGCGCCATGCGCGTCGCTAAAGTGCAAACGGCGTAAAGAGATTAGTTTATTATTTTTTTAATTTTCGGTTGCTCTTTGCGCTATATAATTTGACTGACACCAGGAATTTTTTACGAGTGTCTTACACATGATGTATATGTAAATGTGTCATTCGATCATATTTAGATTCTAATCGATCTTTTAATACTTAAGTATAGTAATTTAGCAGCTTATTTACGGACGAGATCGATTAGAATTTATATCTAGATTGTACTTCCAATAATGACAATTTAGGCTATGGCTGTATATCGTTGCGGCTTTTCATACGCATCCCACCGAGATCGAAATTTGTACATAAAAATTACATTATATCGGGTAGAATTATATACTTTGCGTCATTTTGTAATTAAGGACATTCTGTAATCAAACAATGCAATACATCCACGTGTCGACCCGAGGAATAACAGGGTAATCAGATGGGCATAATGTCGTGAATGCACGTTGCAAATTTCTTTTTTCGTATAACACCTCAGGTATCTAATTGTATATATAGGACATACGATTGGGGTTTCAAGGACTTACACATCGATCTCTGTCTTTCTGTCGGTATTGCTTTGCCAAGTTCTCTAAAGCAAACATTTACGGTCGACTTTGAAAATTGCATAAAGTGTTACCAATTCGTTGTTGCAATTTGATGAAAATGTATTATTAATATACACACAAAAGATTAATCCATAAATACTCGCATGGGATTAACGTGACTTGATTCATGTTTCTTTCGATTGATTTTTTTTTTTAAGAATGAAACAGCTAGTTTTATGCATACTTCGTTGAAAGAATTTAAGAAGCATAAAAATCTGTTTTTTTTTCTCAAACTTCTTTTTAAGAAATTGGAGAGATAAAGAGAGAAAACTTTTTTACCGCGCAAGTACTTGAGGATTAATCGATAACACAAATTAATTACGTGAAATTTTTCTATTGCGCCAAGTGATGCAAATGCTATTAAATGTGCAAATTTTTTTGTTGTTACATTGTAAAAATTATTTTTACGTTACATAGATAAATATTTACGTCACGCAATGCAAATATGATGAATTTTTTTATTTTTCTCATCTGTCTGCTAACAAGAACTGTACACCTTTTTCACACATCTTTCCTTCTTTTTTTTAATAAGTTCCCTGTTTCCAAGCCACTATGAAAGATCATAGTACTACCAGGTAACATATAATATTCATAAAATATTTACAAAATATTTATAAATATTTTTGTGGTTTTGTGGTTAGATTACAAAGATCATAAATTTATTGCACATATGAAATATTTATTATAAATGTAGTAAATGCTATGAAAGTACTTAATAAGACATTAAAATCAAAGTAAAAAATAGTTACTATAAATATTTATTTATATTCATCATAAATATTACATAAAATATTTAGTCTATTTATTTTAATAATATTTTAAATAAAACTTTATATGAAATATGTCTAAAATATTTAAATAACATTTAAAAAAATGAATAGTAATAAATATTTATCATAAAGTAATAAATATTTATCATATTCTGTGCTGTCTGGGTATGCGATAATTTGCGTATATTCCTTTCGAAGAGCAGAGAACACTTTCTAGAAATCACAAATAATCCCTTCTATATAAAGTTCGTCTTTTCTGATCGAGCCTTAAGCTTTTAAGTGTTTTTAACTATATCTAATTTATATAATCAAAATAATAATATCAATATGGGGTAAAATAATCTTTTAAACAAAAATTCACATTTAACTTGTAGTTTCACAGATGGAAGTCATGTTCTTCATATTTAATGCAGAGGATCCTCAGATCGCGAATCAATCAAGGTATATAATCATTCGTACCACCCATATATTCCCTCGTTTCTAATATTTTTTTAAACTAAAAATTTCATTAATTTAAATACTGTCATTTTGCCTATGATGTAAAACAGAAAGAAACTTGACAGAGGACATGAAGATCTTTTCCTATAACCGCAAACTGTGTTCCCGTGCACTACTGCCTTCTGAAAAAGTGGATGTTTGAATATTCAAAGTTAATTTAGCGAATTTGTCTTACAATAATAAATTTTCAGTTTTTACCAAACATAATTACTAGTATGTAAATATATTCCAAAGTCTCTATAATTACTAGCAATTAATATAATTACTAGAGTCTTTGAATACACTTCAAACTTTTCGATCACATATCGTTAAATTAAGATTTAATTTAGCAAAAACGAACTAGAGGCCCTCCACCACCCCCGCCGATTTTATCGGCGGTCCTCTTTTCTTTGTAAGTATACTCACCCGTAAAAAAACGAGCTATTAATAAATTTAGCCTGTTTTTGCAGGTAAGTATAGTTAATTTATTTTTTATTTTTATTTTTTTGTATTTTTCGCTAATCATAATATACAATAACTTTTGTTATATTATCTTTTATTGTAATAAACTTATACAATTCAATATTATATTTGTTATAATTGTTACAATACATAATTGTTTACAATACAATGTACAATTATAAATGCTGTTTAAATTATAATAAAAATGATAATATAGGAGCCTAATTAACAAATTTTAGCAATGAAGTATTATACGAAAACATCGAAAATACATACAATAAATACATAAATTTTTTTAAACCAATAATTTAATAAACATAACTTATTAATATGACGATAAAAAGTCATTAATATATTTACGATAGCACTTTCATCGCCTTCAACTATCCTAATAAATTGATCATATCAAAATCCCTCCGACCTGTGGTATACGGGTTAGTATTCAATGCAAAGAAGAACAATTTTCATAGTGGAGAACGAATTAAATGCATTCTGATTCCGAGTCAAATTCACTTGCAAGGAAAAGTTAAGCATCCGAAATATCAAATATCAGTAATCTTATTACAGGAAAGTGTGCATCCCGAATCTTTCAGACTACTTACGGTAGTAATAATTTGGGTAGCATGTCAATTACAATTATCATTTTTATTGCATCTTTAATATAATATTAAAATTCGCGAAAAAATATGTTCTGCCACACATCATCTTTTATTAAAAATAAATGGATAGAATGATTTCTTTATGGAATAGTGGTTATACGAAGGAATATATTTAATAATAATAAAATACATGCGTTACTGTAATTTTTTATATGTATGGATACAAAAGTTTCTCGGGTACCAACTGTTCGAGATAAACCGAACCCGATAATAACGGGATTTTAAAGAACTGCACTCTTATACAGAAAAATTTATTATATAAAATTTAACATATTTATTTTTCCGTATTTTTCAAAAATTTTAATTATTAATATCCCGTTAATATGAGGGTACCCATTCGACTTATCTCGAATTTTTTGTACCTACACACATTTTTAATTAAATTCATATAATCACGATTAACATTGTTAAAAGAATATAAAATATTTTAGTAAAAATTATCTAAGTTGAAAAAGATAAAAATTTGTTAAATATAATCTCATAATATCTACATGTGTTTTATCATAGAAAAGTGTATATATACGTAAAAATTAATAATTAATAATATTTTGGAATGGCGGGATGTCCAATACCTAAAAATGATTTAAAAAATAACAGTTAGAAAATTAAATATACACATTCGTAACCATATTTTTGTTAAAGCAATTGAAAAATAAATCAATTATTTGTATAAACTTAAACTTATTTACTTAATAATTTGAATTTAAACCAATAATTATTATATATATGTATGTTAATCATATAATATTAAATTTCTATTGTTATTAAGACAGTACTGATGTACTACTAACATTATTAGTGGGAAAACATTTAATAAAACAAAAAAAGCGACGAAAATTGTATGCCAAAATATATTATTGAATTTCGCAACTTGATTTCAAAATATATAGTAATTGTCATTGATCCATTGACAAAATTATTACTTCCAGAATTTGCAGACGAGAAAACTCGGGATTAATTCCGATCCTATAGAAGATCTCCGAAGCGAGATCAAACTGGACTTCGCGATTTCACGAAAAGCGACGAGGAATTTCTATGATAAAATAATTTCGACTTTCCATCAATACAAACCACATAATTACTGGCGTCCATCTAATGCGAGAGACAGCGATGAGGCCTTGCATATAATAAATTGATTACTAACATATACTTGTAATTCTGTAATGTTAAAAATGTAAATGTCAAAAAGCAAGCAAGAAGTTAATATTTAATCATTGCCTCAGTCAAAGTTCCAATCTTTAT
>NW_012130159.1:373442-376286 GCF_000143395.1 Atta cephalotes | reverse complement strand
GGGGGGAGCAACGCGCAACTCCCTTTCGCCGCCGGGCCAACCCTCAGGATATCATAGAGGGTTTGCGATCGACGGAATCGACCCTCCCTTCGTGTTGCGCTTCGCCCGGCTTCTCTTCAACTTCTATTCGTTGTTGTCAATCGGTCCACGTCAAGAAAATGCACACAATTGCTTCTCACGGCGTTATACGTGAAATATCGAGGCTGTGCCCCGGAAAATTGGGTCACCGGTTCCCAATGTCGACGCAAGGTTGGTCGGAAAAATTCAATGAATAGAAAAAACTATGATAAATGGTTTTTATTGTCTGGATTTTATTCATTGGAATATATTGACAAAATACTATACACATGATTAATATGTAACATTATAAGATATGTTTACATAACTTTATTTAAAAGCAAAAAAATATTTTGTTACTTTAATTAATAAATTCTAATAATTACTACGGTTTAAAGAAAAACAAAATTAATCAGTAGTGAAAAGTATCGAAAGTAATAAATTAATAATAACACAAAACTTTATAATAAAAAGATTTTTTCTAATTCAAATTAATATGTGAAATACATTTTTAAAAAATTCTTGGAAATATATAAATGATGTCAAATTTTATATTAATTTTTAATAAGGAATACGTAATAGAAATTAAAAATTTTACTAATATAGGAAAGTAGATGGAATACATAAGAAATTATAGAATATCACACCTTGTGTTTATAATTTGCATTAAAAATTAGAAATATTGATTAAAAATTGATTTTACACTTATTTTATAATTAAAAAAAAATAAAATAAAATCAATTCTTTGCCAATTTGTTTTAAATATTGTTTTTTCACAAGAGCCAAAGAAACATTATCTCATATTAATGTGGTAATCTCTCATTAAAGATAAGACTGGGGACAGGAGAAAATGAGTAAAATTTCTGAGTATTACGTGCACGTGGAAAGCTGATGGACGCGTGCGATGTGCAAGGCAGAAATGTGCATCACGTGCAGCGGAACGCATTGCAGCGACGGCGAGAGCGTAGATACACCGAGGTTACGAAAGTACGCCGTAATGAATGCCAACAAGTCGGGAAATATTGTCCCGTTCTTCTTCTTCTTTAACGCAAAGAGAAACGATGGCTGCTGGGTTTGCTCTCTTAATTTGTTTGTGGAACGCACACTCTCTTCCACCCTGCGGCGCTCTTCCGGCTGCCTCAGTACTTGATGAATCTCACTTAAAAACGCGTTTGTACACGGGAGACTAGAGCTTTATGCATCGTGTGGCTTGCGGAATTAAAAAGAAGTAAAACAATAATAAATAAACGAGAAATCGTGCTTGGATCGAGTGATCGATCGATAAAACAGTATGATGAGTGAGTATCCTCTGCGCAATACATTATTTCTCGTTAAGAAATCGATGTTACTTCCCCCGAAGCGATAATTAACGACATAAAAGCAATTAATATTATCGGGAGAATAGTTAATGATAAATTCATTCTTCTTCCAATCTCGCAGATGCCGCTTGCGACCCCGAATCGAAGGATTAAGCTGAGAACAATCCCACGAGATTTGTTAAGGAGGTTGTAAGGCAAATGCAATATATGTTAAGAATTATTTAAAACAATTAATTTAGATTATTCTAAATTGCATTTGAAAGTAATAAAAAAAAAAATTAGAGACAGTTGACCATCTGGATCAAAAGTTATTTCAATAAAAAGTAATATTTTTTAAATTTATACTCTAATAGAAATGTATGAAAATTATAAAATATTATAAAATAATGATAAAAATCTCAATTTTTTTTATATAAGTACTTTATGAATTCCAAAATATTTATATAAAGTTTTATTGAGACGCAGACATTAATTGTTCAGTAAATAAACAAAATATTTATTTATAAACTAATCGGTGAATCTCAATGAAACTTTGCATAAGTCATTTTTAGTGTTTAAAATATTTATATTAACAAATTTAGATTATTTAAAAAATTTTTGTTTATATAAAACTAATATCAAATAAAATAAATAATATATAAAAATGTGTTGCTCGAAAAACCAAATATTATGAACACAACTTTCACATGTGTGTAGTTTATTTAAAGTTGAAATATTAATATATGTTTTATTACTTACAACCTCCTTAACAACGCCTACAAAGATTTCTTGGAAGAAGATCCCATTGTTTTATCATATATTCGGTAAAATAAAATCATCGACGATAAATCTCGTCTGCGAGATTAAAGTGCGTACAAAATGGCACGCTAATGTATTGTTTCGAGTGTGCACATTTTTGATTCGATTTTCTATGGATTAATGGGTTTTTTTTCATTACGCGTGATTTGCAGAGAGCTTCATTGGACGACTTAGAAAAGAAAACGTGTTCTTGCTTTGGTTTGACAAGTGAACTTAACTTTCCATGATTCGCTGAATTTGATGAAACTTGATATATTTATAGAACAGTCAAAAATAATATTATAATAGACACACTTTTTTATATCGGCAATGTGCAGATTTAAAGGCATAAACTACCACTTATAGTGATAAGCATGAGTACTTAATTTTTCTTGAATTTTAACTCATGATAATTAGCTCACGAAATTTGTACACTTTATTATTACTATATTAATGCGCAGATAGTTTCTAAATTTTTAAAACAATAATTTATATTGGATTATCAAAGTTTTCGCAAATAATCACTTTTGTAACACAAATAATTAAATAAATTTATAAATCTGTAGATAAAAATATATAAATATCTATCTCACGATACACATATTTAAACAATATTTAAACAATTTCTAATTATTAAATTTCGAAACCTTCTCTCAATCTTATATATATATATATATATATATATATATAC
>NW_012130159.1:365577-372339 GCF_000143395.1 Atta cephalotes | reverse complement strand
ATTATCTCTCTCTCTCTCTCTCTCTCTCTCTCTCTCTCTCTCTCTCGCATTGTATTGCCTCGATTATTCCGACGAGTTTGTACTCTCACCAAAGTTGAAAAGTAAAAAGAAATATGCCGCGCCAGTCGTCTCTCGTTCAATTCTCGCTCTCAAGAGTTGGAGCTCGCTCGCCACAGAGCGAGGAGAGAGAAAAAGAAAGAGAGAGGGAGAGAGAGGGCGGCTCTAATTAAATGAAGAAATAATTAAAACGTACATGCCAGCGGCAGGCGTGATCCCATCAACAAACTCTTTCCATTCCGCGCGAGTCATCGTGCAATCGCGCGAAGGTTCGCGTGCCAAATTCGTCAAGCAGAATTTATTTGATCCCATAGAGAAATGAGATAATGTTGCACATGTACCTTTGAGCGATCCGGAAAAATCAGATTCATGTCCGTTTCCGTTAATGTAGATTAACTTTAATCTCTTCATCTTAAACTCTTCATCTTTTTCTAGTTCTAAGAATTAGAAAAAAATGAAGAATAAGTTGAACCGAAATTAAAGTTAATCTACATTCATGAAAATAGGCATCAACGTACTCTAAAGAATATCGGTATGACTAATATTTCTATACACGCGGTATCTATATAATTTGTATTAACGCCAACATTTTTTTTAACGTGCATCTTCATTTTTTGGCGATAAATGTCTAGAGAGAGACAGAGAGAGAGAGAGAGAGTACTTTCTTCAATGTATTATATAAAGGAAAGCTTTCTATTATGAGATAGGCGCCTAATATAAGATAGCGGCATTTTTGCTAATAATAAAAACTAATAAACGCTATCTACTGGTTCCACCATGAATTTATTGCTCTTGGATTGAAAATTTATATGTCTATTTAGTAGAAAATTGATTATTAAATCATGCCTGTAATCATTGTAAAACAAGATTTTAGAATTTGGATGTCTTCAAATTGAGATGAGCATTTAAACCTTGTTTATTATTTAATAAATAAATATTTGGCAATAAATTCTTCATGTAGTGATAGAGTAAGATCGAACTAATAGAAAAATATGTATGTTGAATTGTTTAATTACAGAAGTTAGATTTGATGATCGTAAGATCATAAGGCGTAAAGATCGTAATATGAGATACCCAGGATATTCCTAATATGAAATAACTCATATTCCTATGTTATAGTGAAAATCGTTGCTAAAGTAAATGTTATTGTACAATAATAAAAAAGACAATCGGAATGAACGTCAAGCCTATATCTGCGAAGCTTTCCAACTACCTGAAAACGAGTTCTGATATAATCTATCGCATGCTTATTTTTCGTGCTGACTGTATTTGTTTGTATTTTAGAAACATCAAATAAAGTTTTTGAATTGATATATTTTGCGTTTTAATATCGATTTCTCGGGGCATCTCGTAGGAGCACAATTTTTTGACTTTGCTCACTTTTTACATTTCTTTAATTTTCAAAAAAAAATGGAACTTAAATTAAATTTGATGTAACGTTATTATCTTAAAGCTTATTAAATTCCCTTCAAAATGATCTATTATTTTTTTAAATTCTGCCTACAGATAATAAATTTTTCTACACTGTTAAATCTATAGAGTCAAATTTAATCTAATGTTAGTCGCCACTGCTTCTACTAAATATATAATTATTTTTTACCAAAACGATAATTAAATTTGACACTATATTGTCAAGTTGACATTATACAGTGTCAAATATAATCATTATTTTAGTATAAAACAATGATAAGATTGAGTAGAAGCAATGGCGACTCACGTTAAATTAAATTTGTCCCTACAGATTTAACACTGTAGCATTTACCCCAAAATGAACTCGGTATCTCGGTATAATAGGGGCCCTTTCCTCTATTATTCGGAATGATTTTCGCTTACCTGTCGATGTAACCATCGCCGTCGCCGTCGCATGCCTGGAACAGTTTACGAACGCGTTCCTCGTCGCAAATGGAGCCCGTCTCGCTTTCAGCATCCGCGGTCTGCGACATCTTCTCACTGAGACCCACGCACAGCCGTTTCGCAGAAACGAACGGTCATCGGTATCCTTGCCGATCGTCTCGCGTCATCGTCCGCCACGCGACGCCTCATTTGTCCGACCTCGAGTGTCAATTCCGTGCTCGGCGCAGCTTTGCGCCTGTCGAGGATCTCTCTGGTTGGGAATACGAGGATTTCTCCCGCACGTCTCTATTTTGCGACGACGCGTGCCGCACGCGCGGAAGGCTTCGAAATATCACCGTGGCGAAACGACTAGAAATATTGCGCGACAGCGCTGAAATAGAAAAATGAATGCATTATTAAACACTGTTAAATTTATAGATGGTTAAATTAATCTAATTTGAGTCGCCATTGCGCTCCTATATATTGGTATTTTATACTTAAAAACAATGGAGTTAAACAGTTCAAATTACACTGTTAGAAATGTTCTTAAATTTAATTAAATTTTAAGTTACACAAACTTTGAACTTATTTCATGACATTACATTAAATTTACATTTAATTGTATTTATAACTAAAAAATATATTTATGTGTATGCATTAATTGCGCGAACTGTACATAAAATTTAATGTATTTTTCATGAAATTTAGTGTAATTTTCATAAAATTTTATTAAAAATACATCAAATCTCATAAATTTAATGTATACGTTTATTACATTTAAGTAACTACTGTAACTTATTAATTTTCAGTTAAGTCACTTATTACTTTTAATTTCGTTTATAATCACGATATATTCATTCATTTACAATAAAAAACTCGTGGTTGTATTTCTAACAGTGTAGATTAAATTTGACACTATAGAGTCAACAGTATACTTACTGTCCGACACAATAAGAGTGCGTTCGAAGAGACGCTATTAGCATTATTTGTATCATTCATATCTTTATCATTCATTCATTTCATTTATCATTCAACATAAAACAAGAATAGAAATGAAATAACGCTAAAATCAGTTTCTCGAATATAGTCGGAGCGAACTGAATGCTAGCAAATTGAAAGCAAATTTGATCAGAAAAATACAGCAGATTCTGTGTTCGCTTTAAACTCGTATTCTACTAGCAAAGTCTGTCGATATAACTTGATAACAGATTGCCGATAGAAATCGAGTATAATGTGTCGAACGCAGATTCTGTGCTCAATTTCTGCCGCCGATTTGCTATCAATTCATGTAAACAAATTCTGTTATATATTCGTGGTATTCTGTCGCCAGTATCTGATAAATCTGATATAAAAAATTCTGCATTAACTTTATGTAACTTTTCTACCGACAAAATTTATCAGTAGACGCTTTGCAAAATTTTATTCAAGCACTCTTGGTTGATTGGAAAACTTATCGACGTGAGTCTACTTGGATTTATCTTTGAGCTTACAAATAAAAAAAAGCTGTGTCCCGTAAGATGAAGATAAGGATATACTCTAAAAAAACATGGATTTAAACTTACATCATAGTTTAAATTATTTAACATCAATATATTAAAACTACATCACGCTGATAATTATATCAACACCAACACAATGAGAATTTAATACCAACATAGAGTTAAATTCACACTATGTTAATGTTTATACCAACATGGTGAGTATTATATTTAATCGAGTATTTAACAATCATGATTAAATCGATATCAATATTTAGGGTAGACTCGTGTCCATTTCAACGAATGAGAGTTAACTTTAATTTTGCTTTAATTTACTCCTTAGCTTTTTCTAATTCTTAGAAAAAAGTAAAACTTAGATTAACGTTACATTGGTAGAAATAGACGTTAACTACTTTTGTTGATCGGATCAACAGCGATTGATTTTTTTGTACGAATTATTGAACGTATTGATTGATAGCGATATCCTCTACATTTATTAAATTCATAATTTAAATTATACTCAATTTAAATTATTTTTAATTATTTCTATAGATCGTTGCTATTGATTCCTACTCAATATAAAAGTATCGTTAATTTAATTAATAGTCAAACAATGGAGTGCTTTACGGCTGGTTATTCACTATGTGATAATTTACCTATTAGATAAACAAAAAAGTAAATCATCACTTCAGCGAGCTGAAATTTACTGAAAGGTAAAACCTTATATTAAACAATTAAATAATTTTATTAAATTCGATTCAAATTTAATTTATTTATTAAGTATAAACGTTAACATGGACGTTGTTTATTTTGAAGCTAACACAAGCAATTTGAACCCAAAAATGGATTGATTTACATTTTGATAGATGCGAAAATTACAAATGATAAATGTTATTTAACTTAAAGGATTTCCATTACTCCTTTGATAACAGTATACTCACCTCATCGTTATGTCGACTGATCCTATTTTCTTAATCGGATCGGGAAGTGAGAAGACGAACTCGCGCTGATAGCGAAATCAGCGAAATCAGACATTCGATATCGTGATTCGTGCGTCGACGGTACGCGGAAAACGGGTTAGCGACAGATTCATCGGTCACGAGAAGCGTTCGGGAGGATTTCGAGGGTGACAAGGAGCGAGATGGAGGCGGCGTCGGAGGAGGGGCTATCGCGGTACGTTGTCACGTCACGCGTTTCTCGTGTCATCGGCACGTCTGTCTCCAGGATTCCGAAACAATCCGAGAGGGCGATCCTCCTTTCGTTCGCGGGAGAGAAGAATTCGTTTCGTCGACGCGCAGCCGTCGCCGTTCTATTTTTGGACACGCGCGGCGGATGCCATCCGCGGTCTCGCGATCGCCGATATAAACAGAAATCCGTCACGGCGGCACGCCTCGCCGTTTTCTTTTTTTCTGTTCGATTCGTTACTCGTGACGATGACCGATCTCGCGGAACGTTCCTCTCGACTTTGACTTGCTCCGGCGCGTTCGTTACTCTTCGCTCCTTCGAGCACCGAAAACTCCGCAGACTGCGGTCCGCCACGGTGTCACCGAGTCACTAACCCTAACCTTAAAGCTCACAAGTTACCCCATCGGTCCTGTCCGCGATCCGCGACTGATAAAAACTATCGATTGAGCCCACCGCGGTCAAAAAACTCCGGCCGGTCGATTGTAGTGACATCTCACGTGTCGTGATAGAATTATCTATAACTCTCGCATTTACGATGGAGTCTTGACTCAGTCGATCTATAATTGATTGCTACAATCACCGACGATCGATATTATTATTTAGTATTTTTAATATTTGAATAATATATTAAATGGTTTTGTTTTTATATGAATGCTGTATAAATATGTATGCATACTTATAATGCTATAATACCTTATATTGCCACTCTTAAATTAAATTTTTTTTTTCTACTGCAGCTATTATCTCTCTATTGATAATTGAACTCTGACGATATTATTAAAATTATATTAAAAAAAATTAAAATTAAGTGTTATACATATACATATATATATGGAAAATTATGAACTGAAAAAAATGGAAAATTTTCTTCTTGCTTTGTGGGTCTGTCATGGGCTTAAAAAAAATTTCAAGAAATTTTCAACTATCTGATATAAAAGCTTGAAATTTTCTCTGCAAAATTATCTACGAAATCTTTACGAATCGTTTCTTAAAAACATTCCTACGATTTTTGGGGAGGATCCCGTTTACCTATAAATTGATTGCCTGCAGTATCGTTTGCCTATATCACTTTTGCCTACCCAGCAAACGAGAATGGATTGAAATGAATTGAAATGGATTCAGATTTTCAGAAATATTGATTCACGAATGTTAAAATGAATGCTTTTCAATCCTAAATGCATTTTTATTCATTTATAGGAATTGCATGGAGCCTATCTCTATGCCTTTCAATCTAAAAATAATATTAGCTTTTTCTCTGCTTTGTGAATACTGTTCAATTCAAAATTTTGAAATACAGTTTTTCAATTGCATCCAATTGAATCTAATTGAATCCAATTGAATCCAATTAAATCCAGAAAAAAAAGTATTCGCTATTTAAAATATGTATTCGGATAGAAAAAAATTTCAATTCATTTTAATATTCTCGTTTGCTGGATACAGCTCGATTGCCGTCTTTTTGCAAATTTTCAGCATTTTTACTAAACACAATTACTAGTATAACTCTTTTATCTTAGAATAAAACGTGAATGACAGAATCATAGTTAAAAAAGTTACTTAGTATTCATTATTTTAAATAACATCGCTCCTAATTTATTTCTTATTTAATATTTTAAATAAGTTTCGGAAACTATTTTATATTTTTTATTTAAAACAAGATGTACCATTTTTTTACTCGATTCCTACGATTTTATTTTTAAATAAATTTCTGAAACTTTATTTTATATTCTTTATTTTAAATAATTCGTAACAATAATTTTATCATGATCGGCATTATACGTAAGTTTAAAGAATTTCTGAAACACAGATAATTTCCAGTAATAAGTGTCTTAAATTAATTTTTTAGCTTTTAGAAAAATTAAATAATAATTGACAAGATATTTAATACTTTTAACCAACGTTGTATTGAGCGCAAATTGTTTCGCATTCAATAAAAAATATTATGAAAATTTGCATATATCTTTATAAAGGATGTATAAAATGTTCATCCCCCCCCCCTCCTCCCTTTATTCAAGTATGAATATCATTTAAAATATTTTAAAAATATAATTGAAACATAATGTACTGTTAGAATATCAAAAATATCTCACACATTATCACACACACACACACACACACACACACACACACACACACACACACACACACACACACACACACACACACACACACACACACACACACACACACACACACACACACACACACACAC
>NW_012130159.1:346210-361780 GCF_000143395.1 Atta cephalotes | reverse complement strand
GTACGAACTTTCCGGACAATCCAATATAATATTTACTGTTTTAAAAAAATTTGTTTTCTAAAATTGCTTCACATTTATTTGCATACATGTTACTGATGAAATAACAATAAAAATTTTAATATAACTTATGTAATTTATTAATCTCGCTTTTTTATAAAAGACATTTTATGATTATTAATTATTATTGTATTTATTTCAATGCACTTTAGCTTGATCTTTTATAACTTATCTATATGTAGTAACTGAATTTTATGCCATACATTAAAGAAATAATATGATGTAAGATCCAATATACATTTCAAGAAATAGAAGAATTTTATTTCATAATTATTTTAAATCACGTTCAGAGTTTTGCATCACTTAAAATATTTAATATTATTTAATTGAAATAATAAATTATACAAAAAATAATTCTAATAATTTATGAAATATAAAAAGATATGTTAATGCTAGAAAAATATTAGTCTACTGCTCAGAAAAGTGATTACTCAATTTATTTTCTTTCTTTTAAGTAATAGTTATTTTTTACGAAGAATATTTTCTTAATAATAAAATATACTTATTACAAAATTAAAAAAAATTCATTATTATGTATTCAAAACAAGAATTTATTTTTTTTAAAGAATATTATAAGGATATAAATTGATTCAAGAAACGAATTTTTCATAATAAACAGATCGAATTTGTTTTAATTTAATAAACTTAATTGAAGTATTAAACTTACTAGAATTTACAATATATGTATTTTAAATAAATTTAATGCTTCTGAGAAATTTATGATAGATTTACGGATATATAAACTTTTTAAATATTTGAAATAATTAATTATTACTTGCATATTTTTTTGTGAGAGAAAAATTATCCTTTTCGGATCTTGCATCATTCATTTGAATTTCTCATCTCCGCATGCTTTGAAATGAGATTCAGTAATGAATCGTTCGAATCGTTAAAAATACATAAATGGGCTTTGAATGAAATGTTATCGAACGGTAATCGATTTAGTAATTTTCAGTTTATTTTTAAATTAAAGTTTTGTTCTTTATATATAGTAATGTTTATATTAAAAAATTTAATCTAGTTTAATATTCGAGACTTTTGAAATAAAAACGTTATTGACTTAAAGATTTTTTTAAATTTAGATTTATTTTTAGTAGAATATTTTTATTTTTAATTTTGAATAAAAAATTTACTCGTATGTTAACAAAGTTATTATTATTATTATTATTATTATTATTATTATTATTATTATTATTGAAAATTGTTTGTATTAAAAATATTTAATCAATTTTATTAATATGGTCCCTTCGCGCATCGTATAAAAGCGTAAAATCTTATCTTTATTGCTGACGATGTTTGTCGGCAACAGTCGGCAGCAAAAAGGAGTATTTCTCCTTGTTATCGATTTCTGGCAAATGAAGCCAGATTGGCCAGAAGCAACGAAAGGAGTTCAATCTGGCCAGAAGAAAGAAGAATATCTAAACGAAGTAGATAGTGTAACACTAATTTAAATTTTTAAAAGGAACATGTACATCGAGAAAAAAATGTGTTCAATGAATTAAATTTACATTTAATTGTTTGTAAATTTGATTATTTTATCAAATTTTATTTAATCGAATTTGTTGAATTAATCAAATCTGCAAACAACTAAATGTGTGTAGTTAATTGAACAAATTTTTTTTCAGTGTATAAATATAAACTGAATATTCGGGAGGGTAACTTGCTCGCAAATTGCGAGTTCTTATATTTTTTAAATTATTGTTTTTTTTTTAATACAAAAATAATCAACAAACAACAAAACTAAGAGAGCCAATACCGACAATCAAGCGCAAGTTTTTAATCTAAAATTAATAAATAATTTAATAAATAATTTAATAAAAAATTACGCTTGATTATCCGCGCTGACTCTTAGCCTTGTTATTTATTAATTTTATTGTATTTTAAAGATTGAAAGTTTGTTTTATTATTATTTATTGCTCATTTATTTAATATGACTGCGATTAGATTATTCCGCTGAATTTATCAGTACGCTATAGAACCAAGAAGGTTAGGCAATAGCTGCTACATTCAGCAGAGAAAGTAACTTTGCAACTATTGTAAAATTTTTCAATATAATTGATTTATATATTTAAATTCAAGGAACAAAAAGCAAAATCCAATTGTATTGATGAATTTTACAACAATTGCAAAGCTGTTTTCTCTGCTGAATATTACGTATATTATATTCGCGGTGTTATTACACATTAATGAAGTAATGTAGGTAGGAATATATGGGTGGAGAAAGGTGTGAATATTGCATGAATAAATGAAAAAACAGTTGGACAAGTATGGATAGATAGGAACTGTATAGAGACAATAATGGATAGATAGGATAGATAGGAATAAATATAACTAATTTTTAATTTTAAATTAAATTTTTAGATTAAAAAATTAAATTATTACAAATTAAATGATACTTGAATAACTTTCGCGATCGGGTAATTAAATTTTATTTTAAAAATAAATATAATTAAAAAATATTACATAATAAATCTAACCAGTAAATTATATAAGTAGATAGGGATATATAGACATCATTTGTATATATTTCATAATTGGAAAGTAAAGATTAAAAATTAAATAAAATTTTTAATTAATTTTAAATTTTATTTAATTAATCAATATTTCGTTTAAATATGAAAATAAACAAAATTGATTTTAAATTTCATTGCCTTTTTAGCTTTGAAATTAAACTTTTTTGTAAAATTCTATACATGTACAAATTATTATTATGTAACGCGTTAATATCATAATTAATTTTATTGTAAGTAAATGTATGTATGATAGCATTACGTATGTGATATAGAATTTATGTAAACTATGTCCAGATAAATGTCATATTTACTTATGTAATTTGCACAATAATTACTAATAAATTATATATTTATTGGAATGTGTATCAGTATTGAATATCTATTTAATATAAATAGCATTTATCTTGTATAATCAAATTTTTTGTTACTTTGATATAAATTATATTACATATGATAAGAAAAATTGTTTATTAATTTAACAAGTTTGACAAATATTTTATCTTGAAACTTTTTTTTAATTTGGATTTTATTTTGAATATTAAAAAGTCATTAATAGTTTCGAGTTCTAATTAAAAATTTGATGTTTAAAATAATCATAAATTTTTCTTTATATTTATAATAGTATACATGTTTATTAAATAAACTCAGAATATTATTAATTATTAATTTGTATGTATGTATATATATACATATATATATATATATATATATATACTTTTTTTCTATGATAAAAATACATGCAGATATTATAAGATTATATTTAACAAATTTTGATTTTTAATTTAGATAATTTTTACTAAAATGCTATATATTTTTTTAATAATATTATCGTGAATACAGGAATTTAATTAAAATTATGTGGATACAAAAAAATTCAAGACAAGTCGAATGGGTACTCTCATATTAACGGGATATTAATAATTAAATTTTTGGAAAATACAAAAAATAAGGAATTATTAAATTTTATATAATGAATTTTTTAATATAAAAGTATAGTTCTTTAAAATCCCATTATTATCAAATTCGATTTATCTCGAACAGTTGATACCCAAGAAACTTTTGTATCCATACATATTAAAATTAAAATAATGTATTTTATTATTATTAAATATATTCTTTCGTGATCACTATTCCATAAAGAAATCATTCTATCCATTTATTTTTAATATGATAATGATTTTTATTGGCAGAACATATTTTCCCGTAAATTTTAATGTTATATTAAAGATGTGATAAAATGGTAATTGTAATTGACATGCTACTCAAATTATTATTATCGTAATCTGAAAGATTCGGGATGCACATCCTCTTGTGGCACAAGAGCACTGGTATTTCACGGATGCAAATGTTTTTTGCAAATGGATCTTGTAAATTTGATGTAAAATCAGAATACATTAAGTTCGCTCTCCATTGAAGATTGTTCTTCTTTGTATCGGATACTAACTAGAGTATTACAAAGTGGAGGGACTTTGATGTGATGAAATTATTGAGATAGTTATTTTGAACGCGATGAAATAATACTGTTATAAACATATTAATGACTTTTTATCGCGATATTATTGTATTAAGTTTTATATTCGCAAATTAATAATTAATAATGAATACGATCTAATTATTGTTAGTGTATTTCTTCTGCGTTTATCAATATTTCATTAAACATTGATTTAGAAAACTTTGTGTTATCGTATATATTTTCGACATTTTCGTACAATCTCGTATTATTAAAATTTGTTAATTATTCTTCTATATTATCATTTTTATTAGATTTTGAACAGCATTGATAATTGTATGTTGCATTGTAAATAATTATTATAATTATAATATCGAATTGTATAAACGATAATATAATAAAGAATAATATTTAAAACAGTTATTATAATTTCATTAGCGGAATATAATAAAATAATTAGATAAATTATAGATATACTTACCTGCAAAAACGGGCTATTAAATTTAATTATTTATAGCTCGTTTGTTTTATAGGTGAGTATATTTATAAAGGAAAGAGGGCCGCCGATAAAATTGGCGGGGATGATGAAGGAAAATGTAAAAACACTTTTTCCGGTCTGATTAAAACTATTGATTTCAAACCATCGCCTGGTCGAAATCGAACACTGCTATTTTTATGGATTTTTAGATAGAATTTTAAAATATTTTAATGTTTTGTTAATATTGAGTAAAAATGCAATTTGACAGTCAAAGATAAAAATTTTATCCAGGAAAAAAATTAATGACAGTTTATATTATTAGAATTGAAATCGATAAAACTCAATTAATTTGAATTTGATGACTCATGATATTTTACTGATTTAATTCCTTGGACCAGATCTGCTCGTTTCAACCGTTATTACAATTAGGCCTGTCAGTTATCTACTGTATTGTAAGTCCAATTTGAACATCCAAAAAAAGATCCGATTGAATACGTCGAGTCCTT
The DNA here is from genome assembly GCF_000143395.1 of Atta cephalotes. NCBI lineage: Eukaryota > Metazoa > Arthropoda > Insecta > Hymenoptera > Formicidae > Atta > Atta cephalotes. The sequence continues at coordinate 356,776 of NW_012130159.1, read as the reverse complement.
TGGAACAAATTTTACAATAAACCGCGGAAGTGATCATAAAACTTGATATATTTGAATTCTTTTCAAATCTTAAATAAATTACCTTTCAAATTTTTAACATTTTTAAAATAATGATTTACAATGATTTTCTTTTTAAAAAAAATTTAAAATACAAATATTATTTGCGTCTATTCCATGAATGTTATGATAGGGAATTGTCAAATTGCTGTCACATGTTCGATGTCTTATAATTACATTATAAATAGCACGCCAATCTGCTTAATTGTACTCATTTAAATTAAAAATCTCCTATATTTGGAACATTCGATAGATCACTCTCCCCTATATACATATACTTTATAACTTTAGCAGAATGTTGCTGAGAGATTACATTGTTAAATGATTGATATATGAATGCTTTTTCAATGATGTATCATTTTGTCTTTCTGTATCATTTCTGAGTCACGTAAAAAGAATATATTTTCTATTTTTTAGAGAAGACGTTAATTCGAGATAAACCCAAAAACAGAGCGGGTATATTTTTTTGTGTTAAATGTAGTTGTTCAATAAAATGAAATTTCTAGAGTATAATTTTCGTTGGTAATTTTTATTAATACAACATTGTAAATATGAAACATCAATCAGAATTTTTTTATATTAAGAGAAAAATAAAAGAACAAAATTAAAGTTATCACAAATACAATATACATACAAGTACATTTCTGCAATAAATATTCATAATAGATCATTAGTGAAGAGAACGTTAAGGTCGTCTGTTTTTTCCGATTAATTGCAATAATATTTGCAGATTGAGATTGCTTACATTACTTTTACAAATTTGAAAATTCCTTTTCAGAATAAAAGCACACGCATTAATATTAAACTAGTGTAGAATTTAGATCATAAAAGACAAAAGTTTTGAAATTAAAATCTTTCTTATCATTTCATAGCTTAATTCATATTGGTCATCGTTTGAACTGCCAAGTTATGACAACATTTGCTTAATAAGTAGATATACATAAGCTCTGCAATCTCTCTACTTACGAAGTTGGAGGTAAACTAGTAGAACACACCATAAACTCGTGTTCTTGGAATTAAATTTACACATCTAATTCTATACATTATTGTTTTACAAAAATTTATGTGTATTTGTGCGTGAAATATTAATGTAATAGTACGTAATGATTTGCTACTCGCGAATTAAGTAAAAGAACAGTTTAACTTTGATTGCTCATAACTCCATTGAAAATTATTGTACAGCAATAAAAAAAACAGACTAATTATTAAAGCTGAAACTTTGCATCAAATATTTGATATTGCTAATAAATATATTGTAATGAATTGCATAACAAATATATTCTACATAATTTTGAATTAAAAAAACGGCAGGAATTTCCTTTCCAATCCAACATAAATAATTAAATAAAAATTATATATAAAATTATATACATGTATAAATAAATTCAACAAAAATTCTTTTAATACAATAAGAATTACACATATTAATTAATAGTGTATATACATATTTATTAAATTATACATATATATCTGTATACATATATAAGCATATAATAATTTTTTTCTTTCTTTTCTTCTTTCTTCTTGATAAAACAATTAGATCTGCGATTTTAATTTAATTCTTTATAATACGTACGATATATATTATAATAACTTTCCATTTAAATTTCGTTATTATTTTGATTTTATTTATCAATATTTCGGTGATTATACAGTTTTAACTTTGAAACGTTGCATTGATATTAATTATAAATTTATAAGAGCCATATCACATTTTTAAAAATTATGTACTTCTAATAATGTTTTTCCATCACATTTTTCTAATGTCTTCTTCTTCTAACGTTAGGCCTCTGGCCTATGTTACATCCCTCTTATATATTTATGATGCGCACGTTGATTATTCAATTGCCACGAGCATGTGGAAACCTACAGTTTTAATGCCGAACGGCGGATTTTTCGAGAGATGTTTCTGTGAGAAGAGAACTCTCGAGAGATTGCCAGCTTTTTCCGAGAGGAGACATGAGCGTAATATTTTGATTCCTATCTGGAATTAAACCCGGAATGCCAGTGGCACTGATCTGTCATGTCACGCTCGCGTTCATTTTTCTAATATATTGTATTTAACTTGTGATATGACTTCATGTTTTTAATATATTGTATCTTTCTTTCCAATGTTTAATTATTTTTTGTTTATGAACTGAAGAAGACCTAGTACAGCCGAATTTCCGATTAATTTATAGATAAGAAACTAGTTTTAATTCTTAATGTATGTTATAATAACTAATTTATTTTATAAATCCAATAAACATTGCTCGTGTTTTTTGACCTTTCTAACTACTAATTTTTAATTCTTTACTTTATACGTAATATCATGCACATCCTTAAAATATGTATTTATGCACGTGTATTTTTGTACAATTATATGTGAAAAAATATTTACCACAGTAAAACGTTTAACATTTAAATGTGTAACGTATAAAAAAATAGTGCAAAAAAAGTGCAACAATGTACTTTTCCTCACTTTTGTTACGCGCACGCGTAATCATGGAAGCGCATCGGGTTTTAAAACGACGCTGTAGTGATCCAATGTTTATTAAATCATAACGTTAATCATCAGCAGGTTCAAGTTTTTTGCTTAACGTAGGCAGTAGTTTCTTTAGCTTGGTGACATCGTGGCTGAAGCCCCACATTATACATCGGGTGTGCTCTGCGGTAGGCAAATCTCGGAATTCGACGTCTGTGTCAAACCATTGAATATGTTTCTCCTTTATGCAATTCACCAACTCCCGAAGATGTTCGTTTCTCTTCACATCCCATGTAACGTTCGACTCCGGAAATCGGATAGACCTGAGTTTCTTATAGTCACCGTTCACCTCCTCGTAAATCCTGTAAAATTAAACAATAAGAATGTCAATAAAATATAATCTCATCCAATTTTGTACCTCTTCTCAAATATTTTTATCACAGACTCACTTGAAGAAGCCGTTGTCTTCGATGTTGTATCGCTCAGCCAGAGGTTTAAAAGCTCGCACAATATCGATCGTTAGATAATTGAAGTTCTCCTTCGATCGGCCTTTCACGTTGTAGTCGGTGAGCCAATTCTCAAAGATCTCAATAGCTTCCTGCATATTTTTGATCTTCTGCTCATCCTTTGTGCACGATATTACTCTCTCAGCTCGCTTCACCAGTCCACTGATCGCGTGAAACTGGTAAGATATGTCTCTGCCTTCCAAGGACTTGATGCTTTGCAAAGCTTTGTCCTTATCTTTAAAACTCAGCATATTTTCCTTCTTTTCGTTCTGTTCGTTCTCTTCAGCTTCCGACGAACGCTTTGCATATTTTTTCTCCGGCTTGCTATCGCTATCGCTATCGCCATCGCTGCTCGATGAATTATCGCGAGTTCGTTTAGCGCCTTTGCCTGAATTTTTTTTATAATTTCATATAATTTTTCAAAATTTTAAAATAATTTGATTACTTTACACAAAATTCTTCAAATTTTCTTTATAAATTGAAATACTTTTCAGAAATACTGAGAGAGTCTACATTTTTTTTAGTTTTCTTTATATTCTTATTTCTTTATTATATTTTTATATTATTATTTCTTTATATGAATTGTAAAATATTCTAAGATTTTTCAGATTTCTCATAAGTTTATATCTTATAAAATCTGAAAAAGTTTAAGATATTTTTTGAAAAATTATAGAATGAGAAATTTAAGAAATCTTAGAATATTTTACAATTCATATAAAAAAATAATAATATAAGAATATAAAGAAATCTAAAAAAATTTTAGAATTCATGTAAATGAAAAATTCTAAGAAATCTTTCAATATTTTTGAAAAGTGTTTCAATTCGTATAAAAATTTAAAAAACTTACTAGATTTTCGTTCTTCTTCCAAGTCCATGTCATCATCTTCTTCATTGAATTTTTCGCGCGCTTGAACTGCCAGTTTTTTCAGTTTCATAGGATCAGGACTGTATCCGAGCACGATGCATCGCACATGCTCCTTCGTCGGTAATCCCCGAAAATCACCTACATCCGTCTCATACCATTGGACGTGATCATTCTTGATCCTGTTAATGATCTCTTTCAAATGCCTGTTTCTCTCGATGTCCCATGTAGTGTCTCCGTTAGGAACTTTCACGTTCCGTAGGCTTTTGTAGTCACCCTTTTCGTTCATATATGCTCTAGAGAAAATTGATATTAGCTTACTAAAAAGTGCTTCGAGTCTTTGCAATAGTTCTTTGTCAGGTAGAACACATATAGAGTAGATAAAGATTTATTGCATGAGGATTTTCTAGAAAGTAAGTTTTGATGGCCTGTTGAAAAAGAAAACAAATATATACTTACAGAAAACTTTTTATTAACTTACTTTCTAGATAATCCTCGTACAATAAATCTCCAAGGCACGTCCTAAAGACGTGCAGAAAACACCCTATATCCTAAGAATTTTCTAGAACGTTTTTCAAATAAAGTTCTGTATGAGAATACCATAGAACTTCATTTGTCACTTATAAGTGAATTTATAAGTGATAAATAAGGTCATGATGACATCCTTATAATTATTATGACTGTGTTCTATCTGGGTCTTCACCTGAAGAATCCATCGTCCCACACGTCGTATTTCTTCGCGAGGCAGCGGAAGGCCTTGATCGTCTCAATCGACAGATACGCGAAATTCTCTTTTCCTCGATTATTCTCCTTGTAATCTGCCACCCAGTCTTCGAAGACTTTCAGAGCGTCACGTAGATTCGCCAGTTTCTCTTCGTCCCGTGTAATCTGGAGCGTTCTTTTTGCACGACTGACGAAACTCGTGATTACATGATATTGATAACTGATATCACGACCGTCCAAAATTTTCAGAGTATCCAACGCTTTCTGCTTGTTCTTGAAACCCATGCCTTCTTCCTCCTGTTCTGAGGATTTCGTCTTCACCATTTTGATCTGTATAAAAAAAATTTTTTATGCATTAGTAATCACATAGACAAATCTGAAAAAAAAAGTTATATTTACTTGAAACTTTTTATTTTATTGCACTCGGTATTGCTAACCGAGTGTGAATATATGGTATGTTCAGGAAGACGCCATTTCTGTCGTTCTATCTTTATTGTTTATTAGACGTAAAACGAGAATAGAATGACACTAAAAATAATAGCGTCTTCCCGAACTCTTATAAACTACAGTATAGGTTCGCATCGCATGCCCTGACATGCTCTAAAATGTTCCTAATAGCATTTATTCTAACGCACTCGTTGAAGTGAGTAGAATCTCAATGTAGAGTAGCTCACAATGCTCATAACAGGAGCACATTGGAGCATGTTGGAGCATGCGACGCGAATAAAATCTTATATAATTTTTTAAATTCATTCTCGTAACGTCCTTCTAACGAGAAAGCTTAGAAATGTCATAACGGAATATATATCATATTTACACTACTTTATATGACTCTTATTTCATTATGTTATCTTTGGGACCAATTTATTATATTTATTCCGCTCAGTTCTTAATAAATCATTTATTTATTCTTTCAGTTTTCAATTCCCAATACCGTATAATAAATATCGTATGAAAAAAAATGTAGAAAATGCGCAAATATGAATTATTCATCAGTAACATGAATTAATCGATTTTGGAGTAACGCAATTACGCGCGTTTATTGCTAATCGCTTCATCGCTTCCGATTGTCACCACTAGGAACTCAATAAAGACGTGGAAATGATTAATTACGCGTTAGCGGTATTTGACATCGCTTAAAGTTAGTTTCGGGAAACTGGCGATGTGTACGGAGTAATCGATTCGGAGCGGCACAGCCAATCATCAGGAGAGGATGCGCCTGGGGGCGGAGAGACAGTCAATCAGAATGCGAAGCGCGTATGTCAATTTTATCGTTGACGTAGTCCTCGTATTATGGAAGCTATACATATAACATTGAAAGGATCAATAACGATTGCGAGCCATTCAATTGTTATATTTGGCAACCACTGTCGTAATGCGACATACTTAGAGCGAAGTGTGACATTCAATTCTATTATTAAAATTACATGAAGCGTTTTTCTTAAACCTGACAATTTTATTTACTATTCTTGACAGATGCCTTAGCGACGTTACTTTTATTGTCCATTCAAAGGTATATGTATATACGTATATAGGTATATGAAATTAGCAAAAAACCAGTTATAATAAATGTTGAGATTAATAAATGACTAACAGAAAAATAACTAAAGTTTCAATAAAACAGCAGAGATATTTATCAAAATTTGCATTTGAAGAACTACTTTAATATTACTTCATCGTTTATTTAAAGATACATATAAATGAAATTAGGAAAATATATAATTGATATTATTGAAATTTCTTTTAATAATAAAATACTGACGAAAAAGTGATTAAAGATAGATGAAATAACAGAAATACTTACCAACAAAATTTCACTGCTCCTAATTGCGTTGTATAATTGTACAATCTGAAGTCAAGCACAAATTAGAATTATCACACTCGTACAAATCTCGGATGTTACTTCTACTCGTGAAGTGTTCTTAGTAGTTTTTGAATCGCAATGCTGGCGATGACTACAAGTCGGCTTAAGTCATCGTTTATACTTGTCAGCAAAGCTTCGTTGCGCGTTAAGGAAGGATGACCGGCGAAGTGAGCGAGGGAAAGCGAGAGGTCGATATAAAGTATATAAACACGCTTGATTCATATGTGTCAGAGCCCGAAATACATGCGCGATTGCGCACTTACGTCACATCGAGGACGCATGAAGAGGATGATCCATCCTATGATTTAATAATTTGTCGATTTTTTGAGCGAGCTCTTGTTTTGCAACGCGTGAAACGATGTAAAATTCCACAGCTGCTGCATTCATTCCATTTACGCTTTTATATTTTAGTTTCTGCTTTTAATTAATAAAACAGATGTGGGATAATTACGTTATGTCAAAATTATTCTAGTTACGCACTAAGAGAAAAATATGTTGTATTTGTGACTATAATTGCATGGTAAAATAATTATGGTTGGGAACATCATTTTATAGTTATTATTGCTATAATGTTAATAACAATAACCGAATACGTATAGTTACAACATTTTATATTATAATTTACTATATGCAAATATGATTTATGTATAAAACAACCATACAATTAATTGAATAAATACATATTATGATCATAATTCAATGTTCATAATTCATCTGGTTAAAATAATTATAAATTTATGGTTATCTTAAAAAATGACTATAAATTATAGTTAAATTATGATTATTCCAATTATTTTTTTCTCTCAGTGCGTTTAATGAGTCATTAATTGTCGAGTTGTAAATAAAAAGTAGTCATGTATCATATTTTTAATAATCGTCCTATTGATAAGATTTATTTAATATTTATAAAATAAATTACAACTGCGATAAACTACTAGAACTCGCGCTCAGTAACGATCGGAGATAACGCATTGACGCGAATTGGAGAATTCGCACTCAGATAGATTTATTAATCTATATCTCCAGGAAGTCTGATAAATCGGCGCGGAAAAATAAGTGCTATTTACAATACCACGTACATACGTCCATACGACTCAGAGCCTTGCTCCGTTTGAATCGTCAAGCATGACCGATAGGAGATCTTCCTTCGAATAATATGCAAACAACAGATTCGATCACATTTATTTAACAGACGCAACTTCCAACGCCTAAACACGTGTACGGAGCTTGCTCGAGCTTTGAGCTCGCCGCGCCGTCCAGTATCGAGGATTGCGATGGTACGGTCGAGGCCGGTAATTGCGATCTCTGTACGTTGTCGTAGGGTATCGATACAGGTTCCCGTTCCCTGGTACTCTCTGTTTCCTGAGTATACGAATCTCTCGCTGGCGGTTCATGTGCCTTCGAATCGAATGCAGCTTCGTGTGATGACAATCGACTGTAGTTCAGGAAGGTCTCGGTGTAGCTCGGAGTCGGATGATGATGATGGTGGTGATGATTGCTGCCGTACTGATGGGGATAATGGGGGTGATATCTACTTGATGGCGTTTTGAAACCCTCGTTACCCCCGAGGTACTGATGCAAATGATGGAGACTGGAAGACCCGTATACTGTATGAAAATTCAATTAAAATATTAATTTCTTGTAAATACTTTATGCATTAAATAACGTTTTACAGTTTTGATATACATATGGAATAGTTAATGTCAATGAAGTTTAATACCTGCGGCAGTATTTGAATACATGGCGAAAACCGCGTCGCTATACCCTGTGGCGGAATGCTTCATCAAATCTGGAACTTCGTTGCCGCCCGCTCCTTTCCCGGGTACCGCATGGCTTCGTACCATACTACTTGAAACTTCTCCGCTAATCCCCGAAGACGCGCCGGTACCGTACGCCATATTGAAGAGCGCTTCCGGATCGCAGACGAACTTGTACACGTATCGTTCGCCAGCGACCTTCTGCATTATGCCCTTCTCGTAATAGTATCTCAACGAACGGCTCAACTTGTCGTAATTCATAGCCGGTCTGTTTTTCTGAACACCCCATCTTCGTGCCACCTGCCAATAGAAACATATATAATAAGTGTCTCTGATAAAAGACATGTAAAAGAATTAATTATTTACAGATTTTAATATGTTATTCAACATTATTAAGATCGAAGATGCGAATAAATCATCAAATATTTGTTAAATTGCTAGTCAATTTAATTCGTAATATTACTGTGATAGTTTAGTAGAGTTAAGTTTTTCAGTTAGTTTTTTTAAGATCGAAAAATAATTTCGGCGCGCGTTTCTGGGGACTACATACATAATATATAAATTCACATAAGAATTATATAATTATTTAAGATCCAGCTAGACCGTTTAATGCTTTGATTTCTATAATTTGTGTTATTACATATAAAAGAGTTATAATTTTTTATAATTTGTACTTTTATTTCAAAAACGTAACACAATTCAAACAAGTCTTTGAATTACCATGAATTAAATAAACACCTTATCAAAAAATGAACTAACTTAATTTCATAAAAAAATTGTTAAAAGCATCATTCAAAAAGGGTAGTTTTTAAGAATTGCGAAACGAAAATGACAAAAATGATTTGATTATATTAAGGATATATCCTTTTTACTGATATTTTTGATCAGTCTATAATTTTCTCAAGTTCTGTTAAAACAGTTTTTCCCTTTTCCTGAGAAATTTAACTTTTTAAGTTGTGTCACTTTTAAAGTAAGGAAGCTTGTAAAATTTGAAAAGTTAATTTGGCAATTGCCTGTTAGCGCTGAGTATAATACGAGCTCTCATCATTATCTGAGGCGTGTATTCGTATATCAAGATAAAAAATCTCTTGATTTCACAATTTCATATCTTGACCTCGTTCTTTCTCGGCGTCCTATGAAGAAACAATTTCGATAGTTTTTAAACGATATATTGTATTTAACTGAGACATGATTTTATGTTTCGTATCTTTCAAATTTAGAATTATCTAATGTTTAATATTATGTTTTAATTTAAATTCATGTCATCAGGCTAATGAAGACTTAATATAAACATTCCTTGGTTTTTATGACATCGTATAACTAGTTATGAATAAACGTGAGATAATATACTAGTTTAAATTAAAATCTTTCCTTTGCTCGTTCTTTTTTACCCATTTACTCAGTTATTGGAATGTTAAATAAAACATTTTTCAAAAACGTTTTCTACGAACCTCTTCCGGCTCGATTAATTTAAATTCCATCCCACGTCCAGTCCACGCGATACAAGGCGCATTCGCGGGGTCATCGAGTAAGGCTACGAGGAACTGCCACAATTGCAGGGAACCACGTCGCTGTTGCTGATAACCGACAGTGACGTCACTCCAAGCTGATACGCCGGTCGCAGACGATGGCCTCTTGTTAATGTGATCTGGGTTCCAAGTTGAAATGGGCGAGCTTTTTTTCTGATAACAGCCATTCTGCCGATCCCAAGACGAGCTCCTGGGATCCAGCTGCGTGCCCAGTTCCGTCCAAGTCGGCGTGCTGCTTCTTTTCGCGTAAGCTTCGGAATTCCAGTTCTCTTGTCGTTGCAGAAAGGTCTCGGAGGAAACAGAGAAAGTCGATTGCCATTGGGAAGTCGAGGAAGAAGCGCTGGCTGGACGACTGGGTGGCGGTGACGATCCTCTATGATCCCTTGTCACGTTCCCGTACTGTTGGCGTTGTGGATAAATTAGGTTGTTCGCTGTAAGAAGACGCGTGAATCACTATTGTTTGTGTAGCGATAATTTGATTTTAGATTAGCGAACGTTGGTTCTCCTCGGTTCTTGAAGTTCTTTTATTTTTACGTCTAATTTTGTTTAATATAATTTGGTCCATACAGTAATATACAGTTTATATTTGTGTTAAAATTCGGTCTTTGTTATAATCTTTGAATTTTTCATATATTCGAATATTAATTTAACATAATATTGTGTTATTTGAAAATTTTGTGTTAAAATAACATAATTTATGAGTAAATGAACAATTAACATAAAAATAATGTATTTAAAAATTCTAAGATAAATGAAAAATATATCAATTTAACAAATTATGAATGTTAGTTTTACTTATTTATA
>NW_012130159.1:342836-345918 GCF_000143395.1 Atta cephalotes | reverse complement strand
TGCAATATAAATGTTAATTTTAATAAATATGTTTCACAGTTTGCTTGCAATGTCAGTATTATATTTTTTTTGTTAATTTTTTACTTTAATATTTGTGTTATTTTCTAACATATTTACCTTATGTAAAATTAACACAAAAATTTGAGTAGACCATTTGAGATACGTGAAATGTATTAAAAACATAAATTTTCCAATCATGTACAGTACAATAATAAATACAATCTAAACATAATATAATCGATATACGTTAATTAAGTCTACGAAGGGTGAATTTATACTTCAGCGTGTACAAAAATATTTCGAGTCCCAGCACCTCTGTAATCGCGTTCGTAAGATGAAGGCGTCACGATATAAGAAGACGCGGGAAAAGCATCGGATTATCCGCGGGTGTTTTTTTCCGTGAGAGGGTGGGAGAGATAGAGAGGGCGGACAAGAGGAAAGAGTCGAGGAAGAAATTCTCGAGAGGACATAAAGCGCGTTCCGTATTACCGATTGCACTCACGCACCGGGCCGGTTGAAACGCTCTCGTCACACAAATATCGGCAGGAAATTGGTGGATATTCAAAGCCCACCGGGGGCTGGAACCCGCGCGCAATGGTGCCCTCTGAAATATCGAAAGCCGAGAGCTCGCGCGATATGTATATTAATCGGGCCGCGCTCCTCTCTTTCCCTCTCTTACTCTCGGGGGCTGCTGCTGCCAACCCCCGTCGACGTCGCAGTACCGAAAGAGCCATTCTCGAGCCGTAATCCGGTTACGTTCCAAGTCGCGCACAGGGAATATTGAAAAATTGAGAAGCCGCGCGAGAAGAGCGCCGATAAACGTTGCTGCAGCGACGTCACAATGCATCCGACGGCGAGAGCGAAGGCTATCGGAACTCGGAAGCGACGCCGAAAATATGAGGAAGCGATGTGACCTTTTCCGCCGGATGATCGGTAAAATATTTTTCGAATCTTCTATCCCCGCATAGATAAAAATAAGTCGCGTAAATTTAATTCAGTTTAATTCAAATCGTTTAAGGCCTCAGTACAAAGATGATCGTAACTGATGTGAATGAAATATGCCGTAATTATAGGTCAATGCACAACGTTTTTTGGTCAACTTGTAACTACGATTTATGTTCCATTACTAAGAAAAATTTAAGGCGACAAAAACGCAATAAGGAAATCAACATATTAGATTGACTGCTTATGTTATGACCTCATGAACTCTACTGTAATTGATCAATTCGCTTAAGGCAAAAAATAAGCGAAATGACAGCAGAGTTCGTAAAGTCATAACATAAATGGTAACCAATCCAACATGTGGATTTCCTTACTGCTTACATTTTGTCGTCTTAAATTTTTCGTGTGCCATGGCCCTTAGTCGTGGAACGTAAGTTGTAGTTACAAATTGACCAAAACATTGTGTATTGATTATAATTGATTTCCTTACTGCTTACATCTTACTACTTTAAGTTTTTTGTGTGCCGTTTCCCTAAGTTCACAATCTTGCTTTAAGGGGTCGTAAGTTGTAAGTTGTAAGTTGTAAGTGACGATATATCGGCCACAGAACTTATGCTTTTAGTAAGAATTGGGTTTTGCTCAATTCGCTTAAGTCTAACGGTTAAAGTCCAAAGACTGCGCAAAAACAGTTTAAAGACAGAAATTATTGTCTCTTTCGACTTATGACTTAAGGCCTTTTAAAGCAAGGTTGTAGATCTACCCTAAGATATACGATCATCTTCGTGCTTAAGTGCTGTTATGGAAAGAGGAATATTCTATGAACATGTATTCAATGATTGCTAAGTTTGTTATCGTGATATCAAGATTCAAAAAATTATCATGAATTAATGTAAAGAACACGTATATCTGGATCATCCACTTTTTTCTTCATCTTTATTAATAAATTTCCGCAAGTTTAAACTTGTTCAGGGTGACAAAAAAATTTAGCAGCACAATTTTGTACGTTTATCAAATTATTACTTAGGTAGCAAACTATTTCATTTCTTGATATCCAACGCGCTTCTCGAGATGGATATCGTGATAAATTTTGCGATATCTAACCCAATTAGACGCATCTTGGATGGCGGGAAGTATAATATCATTGCACATCTTCAGAAAATGTTCCCGCACATTAACTTTGTGAGACAACAAAGTCATCTTTTCGATTAACAATAAGTAAAAAATGATTATGTCGGCGATCAATTTTTATACAAAAATACCTGATCATTTTGACTTTTTGTTGATCTCAATATATTTCCTTGGATTGGATAACGTTATTTGTCGTAATTTTGAGAAAATGATACTAAAAACAACATTTTGACATTAGTAACAAATAGTATCAGATAACGTCAACTTGCCATCTGGGTCACAGTAACGTATATTAGAAAAAAAATGAATTCTGAAATATTAATTGGATTTTATTAAATACTGAAGCCATAACACAGACCTCCAAGGAACATTTTACAGTTCAGACGATGTCCCTAAGGAATTTCTAGAATATCTCTTGAATAAAATATGTTATGTGAGAAAAGACACTGCTAAAAGATTTTTATTATATGGTAAACTAAAGACCCTTCCATTGTCTACCCTGGGAGAATTTATCCATTAAAAAATACGCGGTCATCGTTGACGTATTCGGAGCGCATTAAAACTTGTATTATAGTTAAAGATGACTATTATGAATGTTAATTATTACTTTGATTTTAATAAGATTCATTATTTAATTAATACTCGAAAATTTGTTTTTTATATAGGTAAATAAACATTATCAACAATTTGATAAACACTAAACTTTGACTGAATTTTTCTGTCATTCTATTCGTAACGAGTATAATATCGGTACAGAAAATCGAAGGTCAATCATGCCTGATCGGTTAGATTCAATTCGCGTTTTGACGAACGGAGGACGAATATCGAATGGAGAAATCGGAAGGGAACCGAAAGCTCCGGGACCAATCTGGCACTCTCTCGAAAAGCGAAGAGGAAGAGAGAGAGAGAGAGAGAGAGAGAGAGAGAGAGAGAGCGCGTAGGGAGTGGGACGGAAAGGTATTCGACCTCACGCCTGCGAGCCAGACGCGGCAGNGTGNGGTGTTANATAATA
>NW_012130159.1:335060-342616 GCF_000143395.1 Atta cephalotes | reverse complement strand
CGACGACGGAGTAAACGACTACACTTCTGTCGTCGCGTGTCTCTCTCCTTTCTTCTGTTCTCTCTCTCTCTCTCTCTCTCTCTCTCCCTCTCTCTTTCTCTCTCTCTTGCTTTTTCTCCTCTCTTCTGCCTCGCTGATCCTCGAATTCCGGCATAGTGCTCCGTTAATAATGCAAGCTCTATTTTCCACCCACCTGAGCGGCGAAACCTGACGAGAGTTCGCCTTGTCCTTTCCCGAGCATACGGGAAAATACTCGTTTTGCGTATTCCATCTCGTCGCATGCCCAGAGTACGCTTCTTTTTTTTTCCCGGTCGAAATATTTACCACGATATGTGAATCAAAGATTAGATCTGAATGCGAATGGAAGCTTCGCTCGGACGAATTTTCCGCGTACGCGGAATACGAGAGCGTGAGTGACTCTGGATAGAATAGACCGTCACGATCTCTGTAATCCACGTAATCCTCTGCTCGTATTAATTAGTGGAACTGTGAAACCAATCGGTATCCATTAACCGGTTATTACTATTCCGTTCTCGACGTATCGCTCTCCGAATTGTTTGTCCCCTCTAAACGAGATGATCTCGATTATCTCATATCTTTTCTAAATATTTCTCTGCCGATACCGCCGTTTGGAAATTTATAAAGTTGAAAATTGTGTGTTAAATTTAACACATTTAACGTATCAAACGATCTATTCAAATTTTTGTGATAATTTAATACAAGATGAATATATTAAAAACACAATTATTATGTTAAAATTGACATAAAAAGTATAATTCACATAATATGTATTAAATTGTGGAAGAATAATTTCTTTAGTAAAATTAACATTTATATAGTATGTTAAATTAACACAGTTTATTCATTTATCTTAAGATTTATATTTTAAAATATATTTTTTAAAAATTAATTACTCACAAATTATTAATTTGAACACTAATTGTAAGAAATGTTGAATATCAATTTAACACAAAATATTTGCATAAAACTATTACATCACATTAAATTAACACTCAGATATGTTAAAAATTTTTTTAACAAAGATCAATTTTAACAAACATAAAATATTTTTGACTGTGCAACGAATTTTTACAATACATTTTTACGGGAATAAATAAAGCGTACGTCACGCTTTGATCGATCAATTTATTTAATGCATTTTTATTTAAAAATAAAGGATACTAAAATATTCAATCATTTTTTAGCGGATAAAACGCAAGACGGTTTTTCCGTTTGAAAAATAAATTGAATGATCGTAAGTAGATTGTGGGATATCGATACTGGCGATAGGGAATGTATCCTATTATTAACCTAAACTACGTGTAAATAATTAAAACGGCTTAATGGTAGGGAGAATTACGCGAAGAGAAGCACGAGCATAATCCCAGGTGACTTGATAGTAGGCGGGTAACATCGCGTATACAGTGTCGAGCCATGGATATATAGCGTAACCGAGTTCCTAAAGGATTCGGTTCACGATTGTATGTGTGCGTGAATAAAGGAAGACTAATCGGTCTGATTACAAAGCATGAGCTTGCAACCCCTCTGACTGTACCTTTTATAGATGGGACGAGTGGCGGCGATGGGTGCTGCGTATTTTCGCTTTTAGTTTACAATCTATTAGATCAGGAATATTTCAATAGAAAAATCATAATTATTATGAGCTGAGCTATTACTTAATAGCACTGTATGTTCCGCGCACTTTTTCGTGATTGAAAGTATAACTTAATAAAATGACCGTAATTTTCAAATGAATATTCATGTACACGGAAAGAACGATTTTGTTGAAATATTTCAGAATAGCTATAGATAAATTTGTAAATAATTTTGGACATTAAGTTAATTATGTAGAACGCTTAAATTAGTTGCTAGAAGATTGCTCAGATTTTTTTACAGTATTACTAAGACATTTAAACAGTATGTTTAAGCATTTTACATAATTATTTTGATGAGCCAATAAAATTATTCTCAATTTAGTTAAATTTTTAAAATACTTCAGCAAAATATTTCTTTCTGTATAAGATTTACTTATAATCACAATTACAAAAATAGAAAATTTGTCTTTTTAGATGGACTAAATTTTTATGTTAATTTAACACGAAATGAATACATTAGAAAATAAAATACAAACATTATATAAAAAATTAATATGAAAAGTGTAACACCAACCACTTGTAATGTGCAATGTATGGAAGTATATATTTCTTCTGTAGGATTATTTATAAGATTATCTATAAGATTACCTATATACATTTATCTATAATATGTTAAATTAATACATTTTATTCAATTGTCTTAGAATTACGTTTTAAAATACATTTTTTAGTTGTTACTTACTTATAAATTGTATTATTTTAACTAGGAAATGTTGAAAAATTTTAACAAGAATCGATTTTAACGCATATACAAAGTATTTCTTACTGTGTACAATAATGAATGACAAAAATCCTGTTGTTAAAAATTTCTGAATTCTTTTAACGTTTAACGAATAAGGAAAGAATTCTCGAAGCTAGGATGCAATTACTAAAGACACTGTTAATCTTGCATTGAAAATCTTCTCTACATTGCACGGGTCGAGAGAAAAACAGCTTTCGACTTACGTTTTCCCTCGGGATCTCCTAGCACTTGGCGCTCTTTTCTTTCTTTCGGTAACTTTTGCTGAAATCTACAAGACGCTTGCCATAGCTTTTTGACTTGAAAGCATCGTTTAATTATTCAATTACGCATGCTCAGTCACGCGTGAATCCAGTGCATTAGTCGTGAGTCTCGTAACGTAATCACAAGAAATGTTGGTTCTCATACAAAAATAAATAAATTATTACTTTAGTAAATATTTCGTAAAATGGCACATGCAAAAGATGCAGTTTATAATAAATGGAAAACAAATTTTTTAAACGACATTTTCTGTATTCCTCTGATTCGTTGTGACTTTCTTGAATTTTCGTTAGTACAATTTTAACGATTGCAAAGAATAGACACGAGGAACAATTAACAACAGCGAGAAACGATTATTATCGAGCTGTATCGTAGCTTTGGGGTCCTCAAAGAGCTAATCGGAAGTCGAATCGATTAATGGACAGCGGTACCCTCGTTGTACTCTCCGATTATTTATGGACTCTATGGAGTAGAATAGCGCCACGTGGATCCCTT
Organism: Atta cephalotes; assembly: GCF_000143395.1. Taxonomy (NCBI): domain Eukaryota; kingdom Metazoa; phylum Arthropoda; class Insecta; order Hymenoptera; family Formicidae; genus Atta; species Atta cephalotes. The sequence goes on along the minus strand of NW_012130159.1, from coordinate 339,466 downwards.
TATGTTAGGATTTGTTACGGCGATGGATTTTCGTACAGAGATAAAAGTCAGCGAACCGCGCTGACTTTTCTTCTTCTCGATATTGACTAAACGTGTGTCATTGCACGAATCTCTCTTACCGTTTTCCTGTGACGCTGCGGATGATATGTTCGTTATAGGAAGTGGCTCTACGTAGCTTCGGTCCGTCGGTTCCTCCTTCACGGCAACGTCCTTCGTACTCTTGCTAGCCGGTCCGTTTATCTTTCGATTCCTACGAGCAAATAACACACGCAAGATTTCACTTCGCATAATTTCGCAGATTCGCATTTGAAGGACCGCAGGATATTTCTTTCTTACATCTGGTTTATACGATGCTTTTTTATTAGCAACTAGCAAGCTAGTCTTTGAATGAAAAACTAGCAACTAAAAAAATATAATTAATGTAAATTATATATTTAGCTGCTAGTGTTCTAAAAAATATGCAAAGTATTTAAAGTACTCTAAAAGATTTATAAGTAAAAAATGCGATAAATTAAAGTTTTAACATTTAAAATAACAAAGATTAAAGACAAAAAATATTAACAAATATTAGGAATGTGTGAATTTTTCACTTAATATAATATATAAAATTATATTTTCTTAGTAGTTAGTTTTTTAATTTGAATTAGCTAAAACTAGTATACTAGTTATTAATAAAAAAGCATCGTATAAATTAGATCTTATTCGCGAGGGAAGCAATTTAAGTGAAGAGCAGACTTTCAAAATGCGTTTTGTCCAAAATTTTATTTTTTTAAATTAAAGATGATATAGTGTTCACTATTGAATGACTTATTAGCTACTCTGAGATGTTCGGAAAGCATTTTTTCATCGTTAATTTGTATGCTGAAAAAACATAGATATTTCGAAGTGCATTATTTTTTAACTAGAAACAAACAAAATGTTTGTTTAACATTTTTTAGCAATTGTTAAGTAATTTTATTTAATATTTTAACTAATTGACATTCTACTAATTGACATTCTACTTGACATATTATTATTTTCTATAAAGTGCGTAGTTTTCTTGTGTGTATAGTTTCTTTCTCTTTCGTTCTCTGAAAATTACAAATTTTGGACAAAAATGCATTTTAAAAGTTTGCTCCTCAAATTTATAGATATAGTTACGTTGCAAATACCTTATAAGTAACGTCATTTATTGTCATATATAAAAAGAGGGAATAAGTTTTATCTCGAACTTACTCAAAGCAACGGTCCGAGTTGATTTCGAGGAAATCGCTGTTTTGATTGTGCGTGACTGATACCGTTGTAGACTGATACTGAGGATGATAATTGCCATTGTCGCCGTTTCTTGTGCAATTGCTTGACTCTTGTTTCACGCTCGCATCTATAACGCAAGCGAAACGATTGTATGAAACAATTGTCACGATGTATAATCTCCTCACTGAGAGAATGATTTTGTTATAGGAACAAGATCAAGGAAAGCAAATGTGATATTTGTTAAAAAAACGATCTATTTGTTACGATTGCAAATTAATTCGTCAATGTAACAAATAACCAATAGTATCGCTAGCAAATAAGAACCTCATATATATAAGTCGTAGACAGTTGCAAGGTCTCAAATCATAAGAAGTTGACCAATTCTAGTCAAGTATTCTCCCTATATTAGACTACTTGATCAATTTCCTACGACTTAAAACTCCACGATCATCTACGAATTCTATATAAACGAGTCTAAAGTTTATTCAAAAGATAAGATTAGATTCTATAGTTTGCTTCTGTTACTAATTGGTATAGCAGACTAGCAGCAATCACAACAACAAAATCTGTTGTCCGATCACCGATTAAAGATACTGATGGCTTGTTAAATTAACAAAATCCTTTCTCTCAGTGTTTCCTTTTTCGCGACATTAATGTCATGATCGAGAATAACTTTTACAGTCTCGCAGGCCCCTCTGCACTGAATATCATTACTGTTTACTGAGTGCGTGGCGCACGATCGTTTTCTTCGGACAATTCATAGCTAAAAGAAGCGGCGGGGCGTCAGGACATAACGGCGCGTGTCGTACCGGAAGTAAAGACGCATCGCTGTAACGACACGTGAGAGGGAAGGTGGGGTCTAATGGGGTGCCGACGATTTTCGCGAGGGCGAGGGCTATGCCCCCAATAAATCAAATAGGCTCCCGGAGTCGTGGGAAGCATAAGTCACAAGCCTCCGGCAATAATTGTATTTGTAAACATTGGAAGTTTACTGATAGGAAGAAGCTCGTCGGCGCGCCAGGATAGATTGAATTATCTCGTTGTATCGTCCATGAGATCTTGTAATAATTATTTTCCATGGCGGGACTTCAATGGGACTTTGCTATGTATCTCGTAGAAAAACGAAATGTTGAGGCACACGCTCGTACGTTTTCAGTATTAAATAATTGAAGGATTTTCTACAAGAACCAAAGTCTATTTAAAAATCTGGATTATGACGTTACGTCATTCTTTAATCAGCATCACACCGTGAACAATTTTGTTTTAAGAATCAAACAGAAAGTAAAAAGAAACGAGAAGTATGAAGGTTTAACTCTTGTAAAAAACGTTTTTATTAAGAGTAAAAATGTATAAAATTTGATAAATAAAAAAATTGAAAAAATTATTTTACACTATAAATAATATTTTCTTCTTCATTTTTAATATTAATTTAATATTATTAATAATATTAAGTGAAATAGATCGAGAAGCGTTTAAAATGAATAGGAGAGAAGTAAGCCTTTTTCGATCAAAGCAGATATTATTGTTAGTGATATTCATATGTGAATATGCAAATAAAATTATCAGTTCTATAGACTGTGTGCCGATTCAGTTTGTCTGAACGCAATCATAAACTGAAACAGTAATTTTAATGATCAATTTAATAATAATGCTATTAAAAACCTGTAAATTATTACAAAAGTCACCTCAACCGGGATTCGCATCTGAATTTCTCAAACTTCATGCGAGCGTTCTCTAAATTTGGCCACCGATATGATGATTAATTACAATAACTGGATAAAATTAGTTTCAATAACTGTAGCATCTCGAGAAGTGTTTTCTTCAAGAGTCTAGAAATATTTCATTTATTTATTTATTTTTTTAATGTATCGTTAGAATATTAAAACTTAAAATTATGTTCCTATGTCTATCAAATGTCTAGATAGAAATTATTATATTTATAAAATAAACGTTTTGAAAATGAGACATTTTTATTTCCTGAAAATTTTTTTCTGAACTTTTCTAGATTGTTTGTGTGATTCTTATGAAAAATTGGTTCAGTTTGTCTTGAAACGAAATCGTAAATTAAAATTGAAACATTAACATTTCTAATACTTCTTTCCAACATTATTCATGAATCTAATCTAAGTAACATAAGAAATTTCGAAACACATTGTTCAAAGATGTCGACGCTCCGTCTCGTGATGTTTTACATAAGGACCTACGGTTGCAAGTACATACGAGCATGTATCTCTTCCTAAATGCGTCGCAAGCTACATATAATATTACGCGAAAGATACGCGGCCTGGGAATTGCGTGCGCGTTCGCTCGCATGTGTGCATGTTGGTGTGCATATAGACATTAGCTAGCCCCCGATTCCCTCTGGGTGTTTGCTCGCCCGGTTGAAATGTTCGACGATACGTTTGTTCAACGCTGCTCGACTGAATTACACGTATCGTGCGTCGCGAATTTTGCGCCCCGGAATAATGTAAACTGCGGCCCGTGCGCTTTACATGGAATTTCGAAAGAGAGCGTTGGGAATGTGCGGCGCACGTTTCGCTGTCTGCCTCGCTTATCATAATAATTTGCAGAAAAAAGCGCGGCGTATCGATAGCGACGTTAATAAGCGACATCGGGGAAAAAGAAGGAGAGAGAGAGAGAGAGAGAGAGAGAGAGAAACAGGGTGGGGCGGGGGAGGATAGGAGGGAGGAAAAAAAGAGAAAAAGACAGAACGAATCGCCGCTGGCTTAATATAAAGTGCTTACTCGCGTAATCCGATATCGATGATCGTCGAGGCGCCCCGTGTTGATTCTTTCCGCTCTCTGCGCTACGCTAAAAAGAACTGTGCCCCGCGGGCGTCTTCTCGCCGGTTTTTAATAAAGGACTGATATTGCGTCCCGCCGCGACTTTTAACAGTCGCGATTTACGTAGCGGGAAAAAAATTGAACGGTTCCCGCTGTTCGTTCGCGAACGGGTGCAAAAAGGCCGTCGTCGAGCGGGAAAACCGCAAACGCGCGCGCGCGGAAAGTGTCGACGGTTAATTAAACATGCACGTGCGGTGTGTAGCGTGTCGCTAATTGATTCGCCAATTACGCAACAGTTACACGTTAAATTGAGCGAGCGAACAGGTCGTTCGATGAATTAATAAGATCATTTCTGATTATTCACAAAAGGGCTGTCTCTCTCTCTCTCTC
>NW_012130159.1:311582-333642 GCF_000143395.1 Atta cephalotes | reverse complement strand
GTGTGTGTGTGTGTGTGTGTGTGTGTGTGTGTGTGTGTGTGTGTGTACATATATATATATATATATATATATATATATATACGTACATGCACATTGGCGGAAGTTGAGCTATAAATGGCGGAACCAATCAGAGAAGAGAAACGCTATCTGCTCCATTTTTCCTTGATTCTCTTTTACTATTTTTTTCTCTTTCTGTTCTATTTTTTACCTCTTTCTCATTTTTTTTTTCTTAGAAATTGTTAAAACATGGCAGGTCAATCAAAAATGACTGTTTTGTGTCTCAATTAGAGAGTCTCTTAATCTAGACTCGAGTCCACGAGCAATTTTGTTAAAACAAGAATGAGAAAGAAGGATGTAGATATAATCTCTTTTTATATATGCTATCTCATTCTAAGTTATACTATGTTATGTTCTGACTTACAAAAGTTGACAAAAACGGCGAATCAATCGAAAGTTTATCTCGTGGCCAGACTCTAATATAGGATCTCTAGTCTTAAATCTTCAGACAGCGCGTGCGGTAACAGACTTTCCAACCAATTTCGAAGCCGAACTACGACGCGCGAAACACTTCCGCGTACTATATACGATTTCAACGGTGATTTCAGCGGAGATTGACATACTGCAATCCTGTTCCGCGGATTCCAATCTCGTATTTATTTATCCGGACGAATTATCAGACATTGCCGCCGTATCGACGCGACGAGATGCGTGCTATCTTTCCGCAATAATCAATAGGATTGGACGATAGGTATATTGACGAATGGTTCATGGAAACGTTTATGAACAGAGCGAACAGACGCTCGCTTTGAAGATGGACGCTTACTTGACATCTGATGGAACTCGGGTACGTATTGCTCGCTGTCTTCGGTTTCGGAACTGCTACCTGCGAAGGAAACATCATGTTAGTAATTTGCGATAAATTGAACACATATTTTTTTCTATCGATAGAAGATATTTAAAAAAATTCTGACACAGACTCATTTTGTCAGTCAAGTTAATCAAAAAAGTGATCTTGCAATTATAGCGAAAATTATCTAAGTACGAAAATTAACTAAAATAGATAAATTTCTAGCACGTTATTGGATATGTTATTATATCTACGACGTTATTATATCTAATCATATAGCTGACAGAAATAGAATTTAGATTTATGCTATAAATTCGCGTATGATATATAATTTTCTATCAGATACAAAAAACAGCAATAATTCTAGCTGGAGCAGCAAAATATTTTTTTTGCGTGTTGAAACGTCCTTTAGTGTGTTGTAATTTAAACATACACATTTTAATATAATAGGTCGAAACAAAAGTTTATAACGCTATTTATGTCTATAATGTTTTTTAAAAAAATTAGCAACTGTACATTCGATAGAACAAAATTTCAGCTTTAAATTTCTTTGCGGTATGATGATTTTTAACGGAGCAATTAAAGTGCTCTTTTTTCATATAAAAATGCAAAAAACTCTGAAATAAAAATGTTTCAATATCTTAAAGTTGACATTCCAAACTACAAAAGAAAAATAATCCAATTGTCCAAAGAATTTACTTATTGAGTAATCCGAAAATGACACTTTTTTTACAGTGCAATAAATAATAAAATAAGTATAAATTGAAAGTTTATTATATTATTTAAACTATACATTTTAAACTATACATTTTATCACCGATATTATGTTACGAAAAATTACAACTAATTATAATATTAAATATTTTTGAATTTTATATTTATTACATTTTTTTAAATATTGTTCATATTATTCAACAAAAATTATTTTATTTTCAGTACTTTTAATAATTTAATAGTTCGTAAAATTTTTGCAATATAAACGAGAATTAATTGAAAATAAAAAGATAAAAATTTTTTAGCTGCAACATGAGTTATATTCTACATACATGAGTCTTTCGTTTTAAGATGAATTTCCGAAATATTCTTGTAGGGGGATACATGAGAATACAGAAATTGGCACCGTATAAAGTTTCTTTATAGAGAAAAGAATATAGAAAAGAATATTATTTAGCTAGGTATTTCTAATATTTCAAAGAAAAAAAGCAAAGGATTCTATCGTATATATTAAGGGTTTATTATCATTTTTAATAAAGTTGCAGCTTGAATTTTCTAGCGCTACGAACTTTTATACACGTGCTGCCAATACTTCGACATCTCATGATTGCTTTTTCTATTGGTCTTTATCATTTTTCACAAGAAAGATTTTGCTCGAAAATATCTTTTCCGTCTCGCGAATAAAATCATCCCTCCCTTTCATCATCCGTTACATTACATCCATCGCGTATTACATTGCAGTTGGGCATGGTAATTAAAATTAATGTTCCGAGTGAATACTGGCTGAACGTAATTATCTTCACTGGGAGGCTCAGAGCTTTAATTTCATGCTACATCTTTAAATTCTAAAAATCAATACCAAGATTTCGTGACTTTAATAACAATCCGATTCTTGATAAATTCTATTGAGTTCAGTTTTAGCGTTATTATTTTATAAAACATTGTAATTGACGATGCAAAAAATATTTAAGCTTTATTTAACATTATTTTTATACTCATATTCTAATTAAATAATTTGTATCTAATAGTAAGAAGTAAAAGAAAATTATCTTTTTTCATAAAATAGAAGTCTCAATAATTGGTGATGCCTAGTGATTGAAAAATCAACAATATATTTGTAATTATTAAGATGAATTCAATATAAATTGTTAAGAAGTATTATAATATAAATATTATATAAAAAAAACTAATGCAAAAAATGATACAATTTGTAACTAAATTGTAGATGAAGGTACATTTTTCAATAAAATTAACATTTATATGTTAAATTTATTTATTGTTAACGCATATTCTCTTTATTTATCTTAGAATTTACGTTTTAAAATATATATATTTCTTTTATGTTATTTGTTCATTTATTCATAAATTTTGACATAAGAAAGCTTAAATTTCTAATTTAATACAAAATATTTAAATAATCTAAAATCACATTATATTAAATTAACATTCAAATATGTTAAAAATTCAACACAGAATTTTAACAAGGACTGGAACAGACGGTTTCTAATATAAATACAAAATGTTTTTATGATTATTTTAATAGTCCAACAAAATTATTTTCAGATTTATATTTAACTAAATTTATAGATGCTTCAACAAAACTGTTTTTTTCTATCTATGCGAAATTATACAACAATAAAATTTCTTAAATGTTTTTTTTTTAGATTTATATGTATTTTATATGTATTTTTCGATCATTGACAGAATAAAGTTTCATATGGGTACTAATTTCTTGTAGAATGCCATTAATTATTAATTAATAAATAATAAAACTCGTCATCTTAATTCTTATTAGTTATTGGACATTTATTTTATTTGCTGTGTATTAATTAAAACTTAATCATATGTAAAAATATTATTTTTATATTATGAATACTTTCGGGATGAAGAAACAAAAAAAAATCGCCCGAACAGGGACTCGAACCCTGGACCCTCAGATTAAAAGTCTGATGCTCTACCGACTGAGCTATCCGGGCTAATGGTTTCGGGAGACTTAAGTCTGTATTAAACTCGAATGCATAACGTGTACAGTGGACAATTATATTATTATAATATTATTATAGTAATTAATTGAAACATTATAAAATATACATATGCCAAAAAAATAAAATTTTGAAAAACTGCAGCACACTTACCATCTTGCAACCAGGTTTCTTGCCTGTAGCCTTGTGGTATGTATAACTCGCTCCCTGTAATTAAAGTTAATTTTTCATTAATTCATTGTGTAACAACACGCATTAATTAATCGTGCTATTGATCACGAGATAAAACAAATAATAAGTGGGAAAGAATGCAAATACATTTATATATGTAGAGCAGATGTATGTATGTCGAGTGATATTTGCTGTAGATTGTCACGTGGTGCGTTTTCGTTATTTTTGATTAATTATGTTATTGATATGCGTATTTATTCGATACATTCGATGTAAAAAGGAGACAGATAGTTCTTCAATGTACTTAGCACTTTCACGATGGAAAGAAACGCGCCAGTCCGAATCTGAGATCAGCGAGATCCTTGCCGAGAACAAAGGAAGGCGAAAAGACCGCGAATGAATCAGAGGCAAAAACAAACCCTTCCGCGTGAACGGGCGCATAAGAATGCTGCTACGGTGAACTGGGGTGCGTTTAATGGGCCTCCAAGATTCGCCATGGGTAGCCACTCGGCGGTAACCTCGTTTCGTTCCATGACAAAATCCCGTCCGACGCGAATCGAATCTACTTACGCCACAGCTCATTGCTCGGCTATAACGATACTCTCCTCAGCAAATAAGACTTCTCTCGAGTGTTCGCAATGTCTTTGAATGTCGCATTAAATCCCTGTCGCTCACGACAAATTTACGGTCACAGAGATTACACGTATCAACTACGTGTTCTACAAGGAGAGAACGGTTTTGCTGAAGTATATAAAAATTAGATCAGAAAATAGATCTGAAAATAATTACGTTGGACTATCAAGATAATTATGTAGAACGCTCAAGCATGATGATACTGCTGCAAACAATTTTGACATTGTATACGATTAAACAATTTTATGTAAAATTATAATAATTATAGTGAATAATTTTACACGGATTGTAGTTTTGCTGAAGTATCTAAAAATTTATAGCTATAAAATAATTTTGTTAAATTATTAAAATAATTATACGTATATATAGAATGCTTGGTCGGTTTCTAGAAAAATATTTTGCAGCATTGCTAATCATTTTGAGATTTACATAATTATTTTGAAAGTTCAACACAAGACTTACTTTTAAATCTGTCTATTTACTTAGATATTTATGTACTTCAGTAAAATTATTCTTTATGTAAGCGTCTCTAACAAGGCGCCTCCAATGGCCAACAGCAAATATCATACACACACAATGTTTAATGAATGTGTACAAAGTTGTCGTATATAATAATCATCTGAAGGAATCTTAATATAAACACTATTAGAAATGTAACCACGAGCTTCCTTTATGTAAATGAAGCTCATGAACAAAATTATGAACAAAATTAAAAGTAATGAATGATTTAACAGAAAATTAAGTTACAATAATTACTTAAATGTAATGAACGTGTACATTAAATTTATGAAATTTAATAAAATTTTATGGAAAGTACATTAATTTCATAAATTTTCATGAAAAATACATTAAGTTTTATGTATATGTACACAAATATACTTTTTAGTTATAAATATATTAAATTTAATGTAATGTCACATGAAATTAAGTTCAAATTGTGTTAAGTTCAAATTTAAAATTTAATTTAATGAAATTTAAGAACATTTCTAACAGTGAATATGTATTTAGACGATATGAAAGAAATAGTAAGTAAAGCTTAGTTGATGTAAATCGAAGAAAATGTGTAATAACTTGTTGAATCAGCCATTAGTTGTTTATATGAATTTAATAACTGGTTCAACAAGGTATTATACATTTTCTTCGATTTATATTTAGATAATAGATATATTTAGATAATTAGAGGTAAGTTTTTTTTTATTAATTTTTATAAAAACGTACCATTTTATGCATATATTATTTATGTAATTTTATGTATTCTTTTACAGTGTAGCAATTAGCTTGAGCATCCACATAATTATTTTCAAATCCTGTATCTGACTTAATTTTTATATATTATACTTTAGCAGAATTCTTTTCATATAAATATTGCATAAAAAATTTTTCACAATTTTTATTACTTTTTACATTGTAATTTCAATACAAACGAGTCTAATTAAATTTTGTAGTCGGAAACATTCATCATAGAGGTAGAAAAGTTACAACGCCGTTTACGCGGAATGTGAAAAAGGCAGACAGAAAGAGATAGACAGAGATAGCGGGGGAGAAGAAGGAAAGAAAAAGAGAGAAAACGGGGAACGATCAGCGGTACTTTCATCCATCGCGACGGCGTTTCAATATTTCTGAATCGTGTCGAAAAGTGGATCGAGCTGGTATAGGGAGGGGACGTAACGCGATTATGATAGAGAAATTGCGGCATTATAGGTAGTGATTGAGTTAGGTGGAGGTGGTCCATCCCAAGCGAGCGGTGGCTTCACGCCGTGGCGTGCCAATGCTAGATATAAAGTGTCAATCACTGCAGCCAGACACTGGGGGTTGTTCGGCGATTCTCTACGACAGAGATACTAAAGGAGGGGGGGCTATAAGGGATTCCACTGTGAGGACGTCCTAGGGAAATCTTTGCGGTGATAACACGTCACTTATTGAATCTCGTATCAAGGAATTGATGTCACGTTTCTAGGTCAAGGCTAGGACACTCGTCTGGAAGAAGACTAGGCTGAAGAGTAGCCCAGCTATATACAAAAGCAGCTATATCTAAAAATATTTAAAAATTAGATGCTGAAATCCTTAAATTCCTAAAGGGTGATCTTACATGTCAATAATACTGATTAGTATTATAATATTAAATCAGTGAAGAGAGAAAAGTGGATCTAAATTGTAAAGAGAGGAAAATTATCTTTATTGTTTGTAAAGGGAAAAATGAAGATATAATTTCCTAAATTCCTATTGTTGCAGATGCGGTTATCCATTAGTCATATTTAATATGACAGACATTTGTTCCAAAATAGCTAAAAGCTCTTCCTCCAACATCAGTCAAGTGTATTCTATTTTAATAAAAATTATATTTCTCACACCATATTATACACGATTTTAAACTAAAACAATGATAATAAATTTCTTCTTAATTAAAAAAAATCTTATTCATAACTTGGATGAGAAAAATTATACAAGTTTTTTTCACTCTCACCAAAAGAATTTCAAGTGGATATAGCGACTTTTGGCAAACCTACTTAAACTAAGAAAAAGTATTTACTTTTAAAGTAGAAGATATCATTATCGATATCAGCATTATCATCATTGATACCATTATCAATTAGGGGAATTGAAGAATCAAGATATCATCGAATTATACGAATTAATGCCAAGAAAATATTTGCGTCGATTACTGAAAGTTTTCGTATATTTTTGGCGATGAAAACACAACGTTGTTGAGTGAAATATCGGCCAGCTATTTAGGAAACGTTGTCGGACCGAGTAATTGGCAAGAGGTACTCTGAGTAGATTGTCTCGGGCGATGTCACACGATGCAACGCGTCTCGCCGCGACCTTTGGAAAATAATGTCGTCGTTGATGCGACTATATAAAGATATCGACTCAGCTGCCTGCGAGTGACAGGCTCTCTTCGGGGGGTATAACTCACCCTCCGCCTCTCTCCTTGCCAGCGTTTCGTTTCGGGGTACACGTCCCCGCATGTGTTCCTAAACGTGCTCTTTCCTATGTGTGCGCTTCTCCTTTCGCGGTCGACGGTCTTCGTGTATCGAAAGCCTCGCCCGATGGAAACGCGACGTCTCCGAGCCGCGATGATATCAAAGAGCTTCAAAGTCGAACGGGGGAATCGAAGAATCGACCGGTCTCTACTCCTCGCTCACCTTTTCCCTTGATTGCACCCTCGCAAGTTCGTTAAGAACGTCAAGTTAAAATGTTAAAGTGATTCAGATATTTTTATGTAGATGCGCTTTCTCTTAGAAAATGGAAACACTGATTGGCGCGCGTAGAAAATTGTCTGCGAGTTCGTGTGAATCCTCTTCGTTCATATTGAAAAACAATTATCACGCTGCCGTATATTAAGAAGCTTTTATTAACGAACATCCCACTTACCAGTGTGTAACTTTTCATTATTCGCTGTTTGAGATACTGGGTAGTTAGCGGGACAATATTCGCTGGCTACCGTCTGAAGTGGCTCGGGCAATCTGCCAAATCCGTTTCCAGGCTAAAAACACAGGAAAAAGAAATATAGATTAATATAGATAAATAAAATAATATAGATAATATGATTACTACAAGATACAAAGACTTAATAATATTCAAATGTTTTTCTCTGAGAGAATGATTACAGATAATCGCCAGATAATCTAATATATTCTCCTCTTACTTCAATAGTGACACAACTCGAAGAATTAAATTTTCTAAAAAAGGGAAAAAACTATTTTTTAATATGATAGAAGATTATTGACTAATCAAATAATATTCAACTAATATATCGAAACGAATCAAATAATGTATCAACAAAAAGAATATAATCTTAACATCAAATGTCATTTTCGTTTCATATTCCCTTAATCCGGAAATTGTCATATTTACTTAACTCATTCAATAGCCCAAGAATTACGGTTTTTTTTAGCTATGTCATGTTTGAAATAAAGAAGCGATATTTGTGTGTCTAGTTTGTTCCGATATTATGCAATAAATATTAGACGAATGTGAAAGAGAATGCAAGTGATTTCAGAGAGAGTGATTGTGAGACTTTCAATATAGAAGCGCGCGAAAGACACAGTGAGAAATAGAGGATGAAGGGTAAGAGGAGGGCAAGAGGAAGACATCCGGTGAACGATTGGACGGTTTCCTCCTTGCGGGGCAATCTAGTGGTAAACTTAGTTACCGGTTTTGGGAATTTCGATAACGCAAACGTTGCCTTTGATTCCGTAAAATTTGACTACAGATTATGGGAGCGCAAACTATCGTCGCGAAAAAAATCTCGCGCGAAAAAGTATACTATTCGAGAAAAACTCTATCACGTGGGAAATTAGGTTCATAAAATGATAAAACAATTGAAATGTCGAACTGTCCTGTGAAAATATTATATATAATGTATAATTTCCCATGTTGAATATCTCTGATAGAAAGTATATTGATATTAACGAGCATCCGGCGAAGTCACGCTGCTCAAAGTTTCATTATTTGTTCATAATTTCTCCTCGAGATTTTCCTTTGATCGCAATTAATCGTCGTCCGCAATTAGTTGCCGCGATGGCACGGCGCCTGTAATCCATGCGCTTCAACATAAATTTTAATTACATTCACTAATACCGCCTTAAATGTTTAATACGCCTGTCAATCCATTATGTATATATATTTATTGACGCAAAAATGATTCGCGAGACAGAGTATTTCAATTGCGCACGAAATAAGTATTAATATATTCTATATGCAATAATTTAATAAAATAGAAATACTTGTATTTTTTAAATTAATTTTAAAAAAATCTGCCATCTTAAGTATAATATTTAGTAGATAAACGTACCTAATACTTCAATCATACTTAATTAATGCTAAAAACATTATTTATACTACGTGATATTTATAAATAATACATCTAGACCAAATGCTGATTAATTGTTTTTTACAATATTGTCGAATTGCTAAAAAAGTATTTTGTTTTTATGACTATGATTGCACGATAAAATAATTATGTGTTAATATATTATCTTTATATATACATCAATATATATAATTTTTATTCTAACATTATGACAATAATAAATACATAATAGAACTTCCAACCATAATTATTTTATTATGCAATAATAAGTCACAAATACCAAAAACATTTTTCTTTCAGTGCATAATCTTCCAATACCGGTGTTTTTTTGTCGAGTAGGATTTAACAGCGGATTGATCAGGCAATGACGTGTAAGTGGAAAGTGCAAACACAGGACCGTGTACCATTTGATGTCTCGTGGCCTTTCCCAGCGGATGTCGTTTTAGACGAATGAGTACTGAACACATTCGGCACGCAAGTTTATATATGCGCGTTTATGCCTCTCGTGAAAACGAGATACCCACGGCCACGACAGATCGAGGGAACGCCCTGTCGTTTGCGACGAGGTTATATATACAGGGGTCCTGGCATGGCACCCCAAATCCACGTTCTCCCTCATAGTAATTGTGCACTTCGGTTCGGTTTATAATAAAGTCATCGAGAGCGGACGACACGTCGTCAAACTGTGTCGTCCCTTTCGTGATCACTCGACGGACTAGGAAGCTATATTCTGGAGATGAAGTATTGAGACAGTGATAAATGGTTGATAAAAAATGATTTTTAGAGGGAGAGATTAAAGATAGATTCTAGATTCTGTAATCCAAACAAAAACTGGTAAACATGTACAAATATGTATAAATCTACAAAAATTTTTGATATGTGTAACTATAATGACATTATAATTATTACCGCTGTAATGTTAGTAATAAAATTTTATTTATAGTATTATGTGCCCAGTATTATGAAAAATATTTGAAAAAAATGGAAATATAGTATACACATAAAATACATGAATACTCATTAGCTAAAATGTTATAACACTTTTCTTCGATAGAAAACTCAGCCTTGCTCGTAAAGTGATTGAACATGAATGATTAGATCCATAAATAAGAACCAATCGCTCAATGAGTAGATTATATTTCGAAATCCATCGAAAAAAAGTGTTGCAGCTTTTAATAGAATCAGCTTTTAGCTGATGAATGTATATTAAAATACGTGGTGCGTGAAATTACAGATAGAATTTTATTCTAAAATCTGACGGGAATTAAAAATAGTTTAGTGGACTCACAAAATGGAAACATTTTTAACAATCCGCATTTCATGTGTGCTCCACTTCGGTCAGCGAGCAGATAAAAGGCCGCCACAGTTCCTTCTGCTAATTACGTGTCGATAATGGCAAGGATGGTCAATTTTATCAATCACAGGCGAGAACTCGGGTTACTTCGCTAAGAAAGTTTCCCTGCCGTCTTCCTACCCTTACGAATCGCGAAGATAATGATAGTGGTGAACACTGAAAGGCGGACAATGCCCGGCGAGAGGGACAGTGTGGAAGAGATTTCGAGATTAAAGAACTCGTCGCACTGTATTCAAGTTTATCAGCTAATTGCGTCCCACAATGCGTTGCAAAGATCGCGCTGGAAGGAATTTTTAAAAGTTACGTTTTTTTGTATCGATCTCAAGTGACGATTTAACTATGAAAGTAACGCTCGAAAAATGTAATGTATAAAAATATTTATATATCATTTACATATAACATATCTTATTGTAAGACTAATAGAATCAAGATGATCATGCGAAAATACATGGTATCTAATTTAAACCCTCCAAAGTTGACGGTGAATTTATTGGGCACACTCAATTATAAATATCTTTGTCAAAAAAAGTCAAATAATTCAATTTTCTTTACGTTACATTTGCAAATTTGGATTATTCTTATTTAAATATTAAAATATATTTAGTATTATTTTTTTCTTATACAAGTTATGTCATTCTTGAAATTAACCCTCCGCAAATTACTCTTAATTTCATCTTATAATTAGTCAGATTATCCAGGTCATTGAAGGATGATTGTGTTTTTCAAAAGATTTTTGAGGTTTGAAAAATCGAAAAAAAATTCTGATATACTCTTTCAATCTTTTTAAGAATACTATATACAATTATATAACTCGGAACGGTTTCCACTTTTTGTTGTCAAATTTGAGACGAAATCAGCAAAAATAATTCAAAGTCGAAAAATAGTCTTATAAGTTTTCAAATTCTCATGTGATATGCGGATGATTAATTAGTGTCTTTTAATTAACATAAATTAAATGAATTATCTCGTAGATCAGTAATCGTATTACAGAGACTTTGACGTCAACTTCGGAGGGTTAATACCAAACTCATCGAGAAGAATGAAATGAACAGTTAAATAATCAGCAAATAAACAAGCCAACGGGTAATTTCGCACACGCCCCGTTCTCGAGGAGGCTACCCCTAATCATGGGAAACTCGAGTGATGACATATGCTATCTCTTGCGGCAGTCAATTAAACGGCGCCCGGCGTCGCGTCGACAGTGAGGCAGGAATCGCGCGTGTGGGAATCGGCCGATTTTTAGAGTCAACAAACATAAATCAAGTACTCGCCAAGTCATCCCCTCTCTCGTGTCTCTATATCCATTGACCACCCGCGGGTCCCGCGCGCATCGTGTCGTCACGGTGGTGGCACGCACGCACGTACGCACGCGAGGAGTAACGGCGACAATTACGTGTTTAGAGGACACAAAAGGGGTGGCACCCGTGGGACGAGCCATCGGAGCGTGGAGGCGCGTGCCGCGGCAATTCGCCACCCGACCGAGCGATCATCTCTCGAGTGGCCGCATTGTATGCACGATGACCCTGGACTTCGTGCCACTCGCCGAGAACTCTATTGTGTCGGCCCCGAGGAAGTCGGATATCCGTATCAAACGGAGCGGCTCTTAATGCGGCGGTGTTTAATGGATCTTAAACACCTTCGTGACCGGCAACGTTTTGATGCTGCACCTTCTTGAACGCTATTAACGTAACGCTATGTCGTTTCACGAATTTAAATAGAAACGCCAAAGAAAAGTGCAGCCGGATTTATTTGTAACTCGAATAAATATAATCAATTGTGATTTGAGTCCTTTTCGCTTTATTTCTGTGTAGTTAAATATGAAATAATTTCTTTTAATTTTTAACTATTCTATTTTATCTAGTGAGGTAACTGCAATTAATGTTATGTTGCAATGAAAAATAAATTTTATCGCCTAGAAATAAATTAACGAATAAAGATTATCATTTACACTTTTTTTTCTCAAATGTCTTGTAATTTTTCTATTATCAATCTGAATAAAAATAAAAAAAATGTGTATATAATATTGATGAAGATAAATCTTTTATTTTTAAATGCGATATTTCTGTTTGATTTATAAAAAGAAAGATTTTTAATGTAAATAATTGGATTGGCAAATAAGTTCGTTCAATTTTTTAGAGTGGAATGAAACAATTTTATTCTATTTTTTTTTAAGTTGGCAACTGTATCATCTAGAGCAAAGTTTAAGAATCTGTTTTTTTAATTGCGATACGATGATTTTTACCGAAGTTATAAGCAATCAAAGTCAGAATGCTTTTTTATTTAATCTGCGAATAACTCCATAATAAAAATCATAGAAACATTTTTTAAAGACGAATTTTGAGGAAAAGCTTCAAGCTTTCATGTCAGATCGTAACAAATTTTTACAAATTTTTTTGAGCATGTGGCAGATCTTCAAAGTGAGAAAAAAATTTTTCATTTTTTTCCAGCTCATAGTTTTTTATATATAAAAATTACCAAATTCACATAAACTCAAAAAATATAGCAACCTTTTAAAGTAGAGATTTCAAGCATTAAAACTTTTTTAAATTTAAATTTCGTTTAATTTTGTTTCAATCATTTTGTTTTCGTTCAAACGAAAATATTGTATCTACAATTTTCAACTAACAAAACCGAACGAACTTATTTGCGAACCCAATATCTATTTAAGTTATCAGTTTTTATTTATCTCTGTGCACAACAAGATTAAATCAATCAAATATTAAATTCACTTGATGATTTTCTGAGGTGCTAATCCTTAAATTAAAAAATACCATTTTTATCATATTATTAATAAATCAATTAATAAAGATTGTAATAAATTAATTGCGTATATTATTTACGAGACTTTTACAGATTAATTTACAAATCAAATATTACAAATTCACTGACTTTTTTGAAATGTTAATTTTCAAATAATAGATCTTTTTTATCAATTAATAAAGGATGTAATAAACACGTATATATTATTTATGTTAAGTATATTTATGTTAAGTATATATTATTAATGAGAATTCAATATAAATCAATCAAATGTTATAAATTTATTTGACTTTTCGAGAAGATAGTAGATTCTTAAATAAAAAATTATTGTATGTGTTTACAAATTACACGATAAAAAAAACATAAACATCAATTTATATATTATTAACAAGATTCTTATAAATCTTATAATACGAATCAATCAAATATTACAAATTTACTTGATTTTCTATGAGATACTATTAATTAAAAAAATTTTTTTTCGATTAATAAAGATCACAAAATCTTTAGAAATTCTATCTTTCAAATAACAAATAAATTTTCAGTTACTTACTAAGCCCGCCAATTCTGTCGTCGCGGCGGGGACCTCCTGATCGGCAAGATTCATCATAACTTCGCAATTCGTCCGATCTTTCTTTTTCCGATTAATCGTTATCGAGTCGAAAATTCCTCACTGTAGGCAAACAGGATCACCAATTCGAAATTGCAAAAAAAAAAACGCGCAATCGAATTCGCGCGACGCGAGTTCAATCGTCGCTCGGTGTTACAACGCGAAGATCGAAGATAGCACTGAATCGGGTGATTTGATCTCGGCGCGAACAGAGGGGTGAGCCACCCTCGCGACCGGGGGTTGTCTCCGAGTTTCGGTGTACGCCCCCAATGTGACGTAGAACTCAGTCCTGCGCGTATTTCGCCTCCTTGCCGGCCACTACCTAACCGGGCGCTGGGCGGAGCCTGAAACTCATTGGCGATATACCAGCTCGATGATCAACGAAGGGATGATGCTACGAACCTCCACGCGAGAGAGAACCACGGGCTCTCTCAGCTCGAGCTTCGAGCAAATTCGATTCGATCGCCATCGAGATATTCGCGCGCGCGAATAGAGATACGTTTTTAATGTAACTTCAAATCAGCCTGGGCCAACGTGAGCGTTCCAGCAACTTGGATAGAATAACCTAACTGCTCATACGAACTGCTAAAGAACGCCCTAAAGACGTCTCTATGAACATCCTTATGCAAAACGTTCCCAGGATATCTCTCGAATAAAGTACTACATAGGTGATAAAAAACGTGAACTCTCTTTCTAAATTGTATACATTACGATTTTAGAAAATCTTTGAGGATTTAAAGCGATTCTTCGTAAAAATTATTAAAAACCTACGTTGGGATAGATTTTGTGCCAACTAATTAACCCATATGACACAGATTGTTCCAGCAACATTGGAATATTTCAGCAATATTGCAATGTTTCTGCAAGCTTCTAGTGCTGTATGGAAAAAATATATACATGTATATATAATTACAATATATAAAAATAATAGCCGTAATCTTTTTTGTTTCATTTGAATTCATTCGATAAGTTGCAAAGCTGTAACTAAAAGATCGATATATAAACAATATAATATTTATTCATCGATTTATTTCTAAGATGACAAAATTTGAATTTATCTCAATTCAATGAATATAATTTCAAAATTAAATAAAAAATCAAATTAAATAAAAATTAAATTATTCCATTCAGAATAGAAACTTGCAGTAACATTGCTGCAATATTTGTTACTACAATATTGCTGGAATGATCTGTGCTGTATGAAATTTTTTTAACATATTGAATTTTTTGCTCAAAGGAGACTATTCGTTTTATTATTGTTCGCAGAGAAGTCATTGTTGCTTCGAGATTTTTCGTTGAGGAAAGAAATGTTTTTATTTTTCATATTCGTGTAGTGAATTAGTGATTAAGATTTTTTTTTGATGATAATAGGTGCTATCGCTTTGTACATCTATAGATAAGTAACATGACGTAATATCCAGGATTTTCGTTGAGATGTCACTACTAAGAAGAAATGCAGAAGAGTACCGAGCGCATGCGCAACAAAACAACCTTACCGAGTAGATGGCCCATCATTTTTCATAGATTTTGCTAACTCGAATAATTTCATAGCCGCGAAATATTGTGAATGAAAATGAATTTGCTTTAAGGAATACACTAAATGCGTGCGTAATAAAACGTACGCAATAAAACTGACCATGTCAATTATTTTGTAAACATCTAAATTTTCCTCTCGACAGAGGCGAACATTGAAAAGATTTCGGAGTAAATCATCTTCACATTACACCATGTAAGTAACGATTTTTGTGAATGACTTTCCTGTGTAATTGCTTCCTCAATAATAATGTTAATACTTTTAAATTATATTATAATAATATGTTAATTAAAATCGACAGTAACAATTAATTTACTTATTTCTAATTGCTCCAATTTGTTAGACATGAACATTTTTACACGCACCGCTATTGATAAGAATTCAAAAAGCTTACTTAACAAATTTCTCATAACCAGTTTATAACTGTGATAGGAAAGTAATACAGATATATTCATGTTTTGGACTTTGGAGCAACAAAGAGAATTTCGGAGTAACGAATTGCTTCAGTGTTGTAAAATATTATATTTTATTCTTAATTCTCATGCTTTGAATGTTGCCGAATTTCTTCTATTGTTAATCTTATTGTTTTAGTATAAGTTACAGTACAATTCATTAAATCTGATTAAATTCCTTGCGAAAATTATGATTTGTATTGTCGAATCGATTGAATAAAATGATGCTTTTGACATTTTGCAATTATAATGACATAGCACAATTCGTTGAAGACGTATTTCGAAATAGCAGAAAGACATCTTTCATCTGCAGTGTTAAAATTCATTTATGCATATATAAATTATGTGAATATATAACTCAAGAAGTATTCTTTTGAGGTTAAGCTAACCTCAAAGACACTCTAACAAGTTAACTTTCTGATTCTTTCTGATATTTCATAGACTTTTTTACTGTGTACTTGACTACATAAGAACTTTATTCTTCTTATTTTCATCAAATTTCAAATATTTAATTTTCAAACTATTTAATTTTAGGTTCTTTGATTGATTTGAACTTTTTGAATTGGTGCATATAATAGTGCAGTAAGTTGAAGTAAAACAAATGTAAGTTTGTTTCACTTTAATTTATTGTATCGTGTACATCAATTCAAAGAGTTCTAAAAAAAAAAAAACAGATGTTTTTAGTGCAAGAAATATATACTAGTAGTATAACTACAAAAAACAGGAGAGAATATGAGGGAGAATAGAATGAAAATGAAAATGTATGAATATATGAATAAGAATGATAAATACAATAATAATTATTTTAAAAGAGAACAATTATTCTCTCTCATATTTTGACATATTTTAACGGCGAAACATCACTTCAAAATAGAATATCTGGTCATTAATTATACTCCTAATTCTGATTTTGCCCAAATTATTAGTAATTACAAATTTGTAAACTTACAGAATTTTGAACATTAATGCTCATAACACACCGATGAGATATGCGGCATCAAGTTAGGCCAAATCTTCAGCGAGTCTTTCTGTTTGATCCGTCTTTCGTTACGAGCTACAATAATTGTCCATATTTGAGAGATGTCTGCAGTAGAGGCAACACCGTTCATCCGCACCATCGAGTGGGACATGATGGACAAGACGAAATTCTTCCCACTCAGCATGCTGTCCTCGTTCTCAGTCAGATGTTGCCTGTATCCCCTGACAGTGATCAAAACTCACCTACAAGTGCAAAGACAAAATCACATGTACAATGGTAATGCAAATTAAACAATAATAAATTAAACTAGACAAAAATACAAATAAGTAACCCAGTAAATATCATCTAACAACATCAATATTATGATTTCACACTAAGGCCCAGTTCCATAAATCAAGGTTAACTCTTAACCGAGATTCAACTTATTCATTGTTTCTTTCCAATTCTAAAATTGAAAAAAGATGAGAAACAAACATTGTGGAGCTGGAGTTTAACAATATAAATATAATATAACACACACACACATATTACACATACATAATAATTACTTGTTGAGAGTGAAATTATAACATTGATTTTATATTACTGTTAGTGGTATTGTAACTGAGTAAGAAGCGCGTCCGATTGAAGCTGAAACTTAGTGCTTAATAATATTTCTATGTAAATTTTAAACACATGTTTTAATAAATTAAATAAACTGCACGTTGATTACTATTTGAAACATAATTAGCTAAAGCTGAAATAATACCTTAAATTGATCGCAAATTAAACAAATTAATTTCATCATCGATAATATAAATCACTTTTACAGAGTAAATAATCTTCCTTCGAATTCTCATGCAATATCTTTTATCCGTAGGTATGATAGATGCATATAGAAAAATTTATAAAGTGGAAGGCTTCTCAGGCCTTTATCGAGGCTTCTGGATAAGTTCCATTCAAATTGTCTCTGGTGTATTTTATGTATCAACCTATGAAGGAGTACGTCATTTGCTTGGACAAGATACACCTCTTGGACGTGTTGACTCCAAAGTCAAAGCATTGATTGCTGGCGGTGCTGCCAGTTTAGTTGGGCAAACGATAGTCGTTCCTTTCGATGTTCTCAGTCAGCATCTAATGGTTCTCGGCATAAATAACATCAAGCACGGGAGGGTGTACGTAGATAAAGTGAGTCAGGAAGTTTCTACTAAATTCACACTTTCAACAACGATTTCTTTGAGATAGTAACGCTGAATGTTTCTTATAGATGGGAATGAATCCCTTAGGCCTGACCCTTGAATCTGGAAAGACTCGCGCGCAAATCTCCGCGGAAATAATAAGATTGATTTATCAGAGAGATGGTTATTGTGGTTTCTATCGAGGGTACATGGCATCCTTGTGTGCGTATGTACCTAATAGCGCCCTTTGGTGGGGATTATATACGGTTTATCAAGGTAATTGTACTTTGTACTTCATAACAGGGTTGGCAAATTTTTTTGAATAAAGTCTATGATTTTTCCGATCATCATCAATCCTTCATAGCTATTAAATAAAAAAGAATAATGTTTTTTATATCTCCTTTTTGGCAGATGAACTTATAAAGTTACTTCCCAACTGGTTCTCGCACTTGTGTATACAGGCGATTGCGGGCACATTGGGTGGTTTTACGACCACGATCATTACGAATCCCTTGGACATTGTGAGAGCGAGATTGCAAGTGCAACGATTAGACAGTATGCTTAGTGCGTTTAGAATATTGTGGATCGAGGAAGGACTGCATATGTTTAGTAAAGGACTTTCTGCGAGACTCGTCCAATCTGCCTGCTTTAGTTTTTCGATAATTCTAGGTTACGAAACTATCAAGAGAGTGAGTATAACCGAAGAATATAAGAATTATGTTCGATGGTGAGCTTCATAGGTACTACAATTAATTTTACGCGGATAGAGTCGTGGATTTCATCCGTGATTTTTTTCGAATGCAACGCGCCTTTTAATGTATCACTTTTCAAGGAAAAGACCGTTATAATTTAATCGATATATCATTGATAATGAAGAAATATTTCTATAACTTCTTCTAAAGAAGCTAACTAAATTAATTTTCTTTTAGAAGTGCTATTAATAATAGATTTAAAAATGTGATTGAAGCTATCTTTCGTTACACGAATAAAAAAGAAATAATATAATTGCAGCATTCATCATCAGCTATTTTGCGTAACTTTTCGTAAATCGTGCATCGCAATTTGATGTAATCATATAATCATGTAGACAAGAAACTTTACATACACTCAAAAAAAAGACATAGTAGTGGTAACTTAAAAAGGTGACAAATATCCAAGTTTTATATGTAGAATTAATATCACGCGAGAAGCTGAATAAATTATTTCATAGTTTCGCAATTTAAAAATGTATATTTATTCGAAGCGCTGAGTGATTCGGTGCTCGGTCCGTGGACCGAACAGCAATTGTACATTTCACAATAGTCTTTAAGCTTTCTAACTTATCACACAGATGGAGCAGTAAGCTCCTTTTTAAGTAAATTTTTTGCGTATGGAGGCGCGAATGGGATTTATGAATCGAATCCGGATTTATGAATTCATAAATAATAATAAGGCTATTGTGAAATGTACGAAGAGCTTAAAAGATTTTGAGTTCAAAAGATGTGTCTGAGATAGTAGAGTATTTATACATACTCCTGTAAAATATGTGTTAGACGTAAAAAGAGAATGATTGAGGCCCGATTGCACCAACGTAACTTTCCCTTACGAAAAAGAAAAAAGGAAAAAAGCAAGATTTAAAAATCTTTCTTTCTTTTTTTAAAGCCGATAGAAAGGGAGATAGAAAAAGAAAGAGTTTTAAGTCTCGCTTAAAATTAAAGTAACGTTGATGCAATCAGATTTAAGATTCAAATAGGAAATTATAGGCTGAATAGACTAGTTCTTAATCCAGCAAACGAGAATAGATTGAAATGAATTCAGATTTTCAGAAATATTGATTCGAATATTAAAATGAATGCTTTTCAATCCTGAATGTATTTTTATTTATTTACAGGAATTGCATGGAGCATATCTCTATGCCTTTCTAAAAATAATATTAGCTTTTTCTCTGCTTTGAATGAATATTGTTCAATTCAAAATTTTGAATAGGAAATGCAGTTTTTCAATCCAATTACATTCAATTGAATCTAATTAAATCCAAAAAAGTATTCGCTATTTAAAATTCGCATTCGGATAGAAAAAAATTTCAATCCATTTTAATCCATTCTCATTTACTGGAAAGGATCACAACTTTTTCAATTAAAAATAAAATATTCATTCATATATACATTTATTATACATATCAAATTTGTATAGTTGCCGCCTTTATAGTTTCCATTATTATGTTTTCCTCTATGTATATAACTATGTATACTTTGGTGTACATAAAACGATAGTTCCGAATAGTAACTGGGCAAGTATTTGTAAATGTAATAAGCGCATTTTGTACGCTAGTATCACGTGTCAGATGGAGTACAAACTTCGTAACATGTATTAGATATGTTACTGTGATACAAATATGTCCTATACATACTTTAAAGACAGCCTGTATCTTAGACGCGCGTCCATTTATAATATTACGATATAAGGTCTGTTTTCTGTGGCTGAACTAATGTACACTTTTGGAACTTAAAGTGAAATAGATATATATTATGTTTGATATTTGGCCAAAGCGAGAAAGAGAGTTTAGTGTAGTCTAGTTCAGAAATAAAAAAAAGACCTACAGATGATCCTAGTCAAATATAGGCATGCAAATGCGTCTACATACATCGGCCGTCTTGAAAATACGGATAGAACGTAATACCTGAATCAAGCGGATTATACAGGTTCACTGAAATATCGCAAAGATATAAGAAATACGACTGTTTAATATTTCCACTTATATTGTGTATATGTATATATAGCAAAATTGAGAATTCCCAAGAACTCCATGAGAATATTAATAAATTTTATTGATTATATTAAATCTTGCGTGATGACTGCGTGTTTCCTGTCTTAAGATAGTATCCGCTTATATCCCTAAGTATTACCTGCACCGAGACAGCTTCGATTATTACTTATGGAAGACTGAAACTCCTCGTTCCTCGGTGCGACATGAGCGCAATGTAAGCAAATTAGCGTATCGCTTCGAAATTAATCCGCCTGACATGCAAATCGGGAAGGAATCAAGATTGAGCGAGCATACAGAGTAGACAAAGGCCGGCGGCGCGTTCGAGTTACTACGTGAACGGATGCATCGATTGGTATGCATCGCGGAATAGATCGATCTGACATCTCTTCGATGACTAGGCGCCAGATCGACGCTGTTGATTTTCTATGTCGGCGTCGTTGGTGTGCTCTCACACTCGGGGATACATGAATTATTCCAGAGACGAGGTAACGCCCGTCGGCGATCAATCCAAGCGAAACAGCCTTCGTTCGCCAGCAGGCGATGCGAAATTTATAATTGCGCGGTGTTATATCCAAGTCGAGCTTTCATGTAACTGTCAAATGTCAATATCGTAAAAATCGATCTCGCGATTTTGCTTATATCCATTCAATTGCTATACACATATTAACCGTCATATATATATACGCAATAATCGTCAAATTAATCAAAACAGCACTGTCAAAATCAAGATTAAAAAATTAAAACTTGAGATATTTTTAAGTTATTACCATGAAGTTAAGTGAGCATTATCCTATCAATTATCAAAACTGAATTAACTTCATAAACAATTTTTAAAATTATCAAAATTTAAAAAAGTGATTTAAGAAAGAAATCATCAAAAACACAATTAAAAAATATATATAAAATATATATAAAATATATATATATGAAAGAAGATTTTTAAATTACTAAAATAAAAGAATGATTTTTTAAATTCGAGAGATTTCACTTAATTTTTTTACGTAAACGACCTAGGTGTTTTTATACTACAATTAAAACAATTATCATTAACACGTTGAATGTCACGCCGATATTATCAACATGAATCTGTTATCATGTGATACATATTGTGTTAAAATTTAGGAATATTGACATTTATTCGAATTATGTGTTTCTATTATCACCAACAAACTGAGTGCCAATCATCGATGATCCCCATCGCAATGTGTTAATAATATATTGTTTATTATTATTTTCCGATTTATTAATATTTCATATATATATATATATATATATATATATATATATATATATATATATATATAG
>NW_012130159.1:302475-308359 GCF_000143395.1 Atta cephalotes | reverse complement strand
AATTCTAAACTTTAACTTAACTTCTATTAAAGTTAAGTTTTGAATTAACTTAAGTTTTAACTTAATTTTATTAATTTTATAAGCCATTAACTTTGACTTAATTTAGTTGAAAAAAAAACATTAACTTACCCAACCCTGTGAATAGTACATTCCGACCACAGGCAACTCTAGCCCGAGCAAATGTCAAACAGAGAAACCGAATGTTCGCTGGTTTCCTATTTCCAGCGAGATCAAACATTCGTGGATCAGGACGCGGCGAAAGGGGAAAAGAGAATATTATTCAGAGAACGATGTACACCAAACGGTAACGTCTCCTCGTTCTTTGAGGAATCGCCGAGGCGGATCTAAAAAGGGATTCGCCGCGACGGATCTTTTTCATCCCGCGGGGGACACGTTAAAAGTGAATCTTCCTTTTTGCCTCTATGATTTCTAAACGACACTACCTATTGCCGGGAGAAAGCTCGCTCGTGCTTTATGCCATCGTAAAAACCCGGGACGCCGAATATTCGGCAATTTTTCTTAGGAAAATATATATGCGCGACGAAAATACCTCCCACTTCGCGCTTCAAGTGACTCAAGGAGAAGATTGCTTCGCGTTTTGCATGGCTAATTCCTGCGCATCTCTATAGGGAGAAAAAAAAAGCACTGGGGGATTCGTGACTAAAGGAATTTGGAAGACGAAACAGGGAGACGGGGACTCGTTGTTCGCTCGAGTCGTTAACCGAATTTTCAAAGGTTCGCATTCAGGAAGAAGGAAAATACGGAACACACGCGCGTTCTCTCATTAGTGACATTCGTCAGTCATCTCTCCGGGCACTCGAGAGGCATCTTTTCCTGAAACGATTCTCCTTGCTTCATTTTCTAAGGACTATTCTCGCTTCCCTCATTATGTTCTGTTCGCCACGAGCAAAACGAGCACGGTGATACGTGGAAGAGAATAGCTCTGTGGGGAACGACGACCTTACGCGCTAAAATGTCTCTACGGTATAATGTACTTAAAGAATTTATATATTATTAGAGTACATTGTATATATTATTATTAGTCTTTTTCTACCTTTTTAAACATTTTTACATATAAAAAATTATTAAAATTCAATATTCGCGCATTTCAATATATTTATTATCTTATTTATATAATATACTATTTAAATTTAATTAAAAATTTTTAAATTTGCAATTTAATATTTTTCTTAAATTATAATATAAATAAATTAAAAATTATTAAATTTCTCTTACTATCTTATTACTAATTTAATTTATTTTATTTCAATTTCTTATTCAATTATTAATTTATTATTTTTGATCTCACTACTAATATTATTAATTTTTTCATGTACATATAAATTTACTCTTATTTTAAGACATCATTCAAAAAGTTTCCCAGGAAAAAGGAACAATTATTTTTTAACCTGACAAAAAATTATTGATCAAATAATATCGATAGAAAGAAATTGTATTTAACAAGAATATTATATATTGTTATTAAATATTCTTTTTGTCGATATTATTTGATCAATCGATAATTTTCAAGTTAACTGTCAAGTTAACAAACAATCTTAATGATATTTTTTTATGATATTAGTTCATTTTTGATTGATAAGATAACGTTTACTTACTAATTCTTAATTAACTTAACTAATTCATAATTATTATTCGAAATCACGTTTTTTTATTTGTGTTACTTTGTATTAATTGAAGCAAAGGAATGACGATGTGCAAACTTAAATTGTGTTATAAAATATCATCCAATATTACAGAAAAATTATCCTACAAATAATTCTGCTTCTAGTCAAGAACATGTTGCTTCGAGGGATCGAGAGATCTTTCGTGCTAGACAAGGGTGACACGAAAAGATCAGTGGAAATGGACTGCTGGTGAAACCCTTTGCAATCTCTTTCTTGGAACTAAATTCTTCTAAATTCAAACACATGAAGGGCAGACGACGGACAAGGTCCTCCACGGTCGCACTGTCTACCAGCCAGGTCGTGCGACATTAACGTCGCTTCCTTTTTCCGAGTAGCGAAGGGGTTCTTGCTCGAAGAAAAAGTACGCTCGTTACAAAGAATTGCAGTGCGTCGAAATGACATGTTCAGAAAAAAAAAATAGGATGCGCTTTCCCTGCCATACAAATACATGAATATCTCGTTCGAATGTGATTTCACATCAATTCGATTTGACATCAAGGGGAATAATATCTACCTCTTCTCATACAGCACAGAAGATTGAAGCAATATTATTGCAATATTGCAGATTGCAATGTAATTGCAGAGATATTACAGAAATGTAAATTAACAATAAAATGCCTGCAAAATGTCAGTAATATGCTTATAATATTCCACAAACACTGTAAAACTGTAATTCTTTAATTGTTACAATAATAATAATATAAAAATATGAGTTTTTACAATATTTATGTAGTACAGTTTTTTAGATTAACAGTCATTTTTATGATATAATAATTAATATAATTCATTTTTATATTATGAAATCAAAAGATTATATAATATCGAGTTTGGATACAATCAATCGAATAAGACGATAAGCAATTAAGCTGCTGAAAATGATTTATCGAAATATTAATTATGAGATCGATGATGTATTTATGCCTGATATGAACGCAAGAATAAACCAGCCCCTAACTTTATTAATAAATTTTACACGTCATTTTTTAATCGACATTTCAATTGAATGAGTGGTTTCGAATTAAAAAAAATCATTGCGATTAGTCCATAATTAACTTATCAAGACTGTATTATTATATTAATGTGGATAATTTTGTAGTTTGTTCGGGGCACATGTATATCTTCTATCTTTACGAATAAATTTATCCTTCAGAATTAATACTATATTTATTGGAATATTTTATGGTATTTTTATCATAAAAAATTGCTTTTGGAAAGCACATATCACTAGAAATGCGATTTATAGAAAAATTAAAGTTAGTGAGATATATGTATAGAAATAGTTTTCATTTTAGAGACTTCGTAAAAAATTTATCCAAATACTAATATTACATTGCAATATTGCTGGAATGTTTTGTTGGAATATAACAAAAAGCGGATATCTTACATTGGAATTTTGTAACAATGATTCAGTAACGTTTCGCAACCACCATGCAATGTGATGTTTCAGCGAAATCTGCAATGTTTCTGCAATCTTTCTGTGCTATATGCTATTATTCGAAAGTAATCGTATCTTCGATACAATAATACGAAGTTATTTTCTTTCCAGCGTAAAAATGCTCAATTTTTCGGGTTTAAAATTATCGCGTGGATCTTAACTTGAAATTAAGAATCCCCAAAGGATATACGAGACTCATAATTTCCATCGAAAGCGGCAATATTTAGCTCAAGATCTGCATTTCGAATTGAAAGAACTGAAGAGTTCGATAATGTATGTTACTTAATATAGCATGCATTACATAATGAGCTTTTTTACATTTCGAACTGAAAGAAACTGAAGAGTTCGATAATGTATGTTACTTAATATAGCATGCATTACATAATGAGCTTTTTTACCTCGTGGACGACGTTATTTTTAACGCCCGCTTAAAATGTTTTGTGCACGAACATGTTCGTGGTGTACGCATCCACGCACGCACGCACGCACGCACGCACGTATGCACGCCCGAGGAACAACCGGCGGGTTGCGTTCTAAATCCGCGTACCGTGTAAATCATCGCGCTCACGCACGTGCTCACGTGCGTGCGTGCGGAGCACCGCTCACGTGCCACGACCGGCTGCGCTTAAGCGCACGAGAGCTCTTCGACCTGGACTTTTAATCGTTTTCCACGATTTTTTCTCGTTGGAGCGCGTGAGCGACGCGACGAGATGCCGTTTCTCCACGATAATATCGCAACATGCATCTGTATGATTAGAGTCAGTAAAGCCGGTAAAAAGCCACGCGTTTATTATGCGTTATTATTGTCATTATTGTAACTGTTATTGTCGTCGCCACTGACTATTAATCATTGCTCGATCATTAATCAAACGATCAATTAAGAGAATAGAAAGTAAAGGCCTCGATGTGTTAAATTTTAAAAAGTTTTAATAAAAAAAAAAATACTTTGAGAAAAGGCTCAATTGCGAAACGACGAGAGAAGCAGTCTCTCGTTAAGTCTTATTGTGGACCCGATGTGAAAATCTCGGAGGTGAAAGAATTGTAAGTTCGAGTTGCATCAGGATAAAACGCGATTATATAAACTAATAACGAGTCTTTAAGATTATTTAACAACAAATTAAATTACGTATTACACAGTTTATTTATGTCATAACGATCCCTCGTTTTTATAAATGAATTTAATTCCTTAATTCTTACCTGCCAATCGAGGCGATGTGTTCATCTCATGTTTCATCATCTTATCTCTTTTTTCTGTTTTTAATTCTTCACATCTGTCTCGCCATTTTCAATATTTTCTTCCAAGAATCGACTTTCCTTTACTCTAATCTTTCCGTAATCTCTATTTATTATTTGTGTCGATTGTGTTCATTATTTTTTGACCTGATTTCATTGCCGATTGTTTACAGTTATTCTAGACTTCACAGAATTAAGGGAGCAACAATTACCAACGAATTACAACAATTACCATGAATTAAATGCAATTAAAATTTTCAAACTAGCTTTACGGATTGCAAAATTTTTTCATAGAATAGAGTGAATTAATTTATAGAATTTATAAAATTAATTTATAGACTGTATAGAATTTATATAGAATTAATAGAATTAATAGAATTAATAGAATAGAATTAATAGAATTTATAGAATTAATTGTAGAATAGAGTGAGTTTCACGAGAAAATCACATGAAAATGAAAAAATTCACTTACTTTTGGCTCATATAGCTGTCACCTGAGATTAAAATTTGCTTGATATAAAAGTTTCATATTCATATGAGTAACACAAGTATCTAGCGGACCTCCGGATTCAATTTCTTGAATGAACAACTTGATTTGTAGAACTAAGAAAGCCTAGGAAAAAAAATATAGGATAGTGAACGTAATTCACGTATTATATGTTTGTTAAATATTCAGACCCAGTTGCACAATATTACTTTGACTTTAAGCAAGGCTTAAAACTCTCTCTGTCTCTCTATCGCTTTAAAACGAAACAGATAGAACTTTAAATCTCGCTTAAAGTCAAAGTAATGTTGATGCAACCGAGAATGCAACTTAGAATAGTAAATAGAGCAGTAATTACTTTGGGCAGCATTGTCTTCAGTAGACATACTCGATCTCGCAAGAGATAGAGTGCTGCAATGCATTAGATAAGGATAGGTGTATGCGTTTGAGTAAGACAGAAGGATAATATAACTGAATTTGAAATTGGAAAAAGTCTTATTGACATCCATCAAGTTCGGTCGTCACTCCGATATTCTCTTAACAAGAATCAGCAGATCGCCAGCAGGTCGCCAGCAAAACAACGAAATCAACGTTACGACTATCAACTGACGACAAAGGTTCTGTCAATCAATACTAGACCATCACTGGCAAATGACTGACAAATGACGGAAGTTCTGTCAGTCATCACTGAGTAAATGACTGGCTAAAATGACTGGATCTGCTGATATTGGGCTCAAGTTATCATCTAATCCGTAGAGAAATTCTGGAAAATTATATTTGAACAATTCAATCAACTGACCAATGCGATTGGTTAATTCTTTCTCCGTCTAAGATGTCGGAACGATTTCTAATATAGTAGATACTAGACTTAAACTGAGAGAAATGATTTTGTTATAGGAACAAATCAAGGGAAAGCAAATGTGATATTTGTTAAAACACCGATCGATTTGTTACGATTGCAAATTAATTCGTCAATGTAATAAATAATCAATAGCAAATAAGAGGTTCATATATATATATATATATATATATATATATATATATATA
>NW_012130159.1:295635-300634 GCF_000143395.1 Atta cephalotes | reverse complement strand
TAAGTAGTATATATATATATATATATATATATATATATATATATATATAAAATTTATATAAAAGACGATTGCAAGAACCCATAAAAAATTGACCAATTCTAGTCAAGTATTCTCCCTACATTTGACTGTGCTTGGTCGGTTTCCTACGACTTAAGATTCCACAATCATTTACGAGTTCTATGTAAACGAGCCTAAAGGCTATCCAAAAAATAGATTCTACATAGTTTGCTTCTGTTACTAATAATTGGTTGGTATAGCAGCAAACACAACAACAAAATTTGTTGTCGCATATTTACCGATCGCCAGTTGATACTGGTGGCTTGCTAAATTAACAAAATCCTTTCTCTCAGTGCGCGGGTACTTTACAATTGTAACTACCAACTCGCAACGCAATACACATTCTCGCTTCGTGAACCTCGTGACGGACGATCCCCACGTTCGCCGTGGCCCCGAGCGTGTATAACGCGCTTGCCTGCGATGCGAAGCGAAGCGGAGCGAAGGAATTAAGCACGGGTAAAGAGATACGCGATCTTCGGACAGACGCGGAGAAGTTCGCGCGAGCCGAGCCGGGAGGAATAAAAACGAAGACGCGAGGTATAGGAGGGTGTAACTGCGGCGCGTGGCCGCGGGCACGCACGTGCGTGAGTACGATGATTTACGCGGACGCGAATTTAGACCGGTAGTGCAACCCCTCGCTATGGCTGACGCTGGAAAGAAATGGCAGATTAGCTGCGCGTCTCACTCTTGCCGGGTTATAACGTGCGCACTATACTTAATGCGCGAACGCCCTCGTCTTGAAACACGCGGCGAGTGCGAGGCAAGCTATAGATACCTGAGCCGAAGTAAACCGCGTGTTAAAATTACTCTGATACATTACGAGAGCTGGAACGCGTTCCTTAGTGAGGACGGAATTGCTTTATAAATTTTGTTAGTTGGCGTGAAATCTAAGTTAACCCCCCCAGCAAACGAGAATGGATTAAAATCGATTCAGATTTTCATAAATACGGATTTATGAATGTTAAAATCCTTTTCAATCCTGAATGCGTTTTTATTTATTTATAGGAATGGCATGGAATATATTTCTATATATTTTTTAATTTAAAAATAATATTATAGTATTTTGTATAGTATAATATTTGGTGCATCGTGAATACTGCTTAATTAAAAATTCTGAATAGGAAATGCAGTTTTTCAATTAAATCTAAAAATAATATCGGCCATTTCTGTGCATTGTGAATACTGTTAAATTCAAAATTCTGAATAAAAAATGCAGTTTTTGAATCCAATTGAATAAAAAAAAGTTTTTCTTTTAATGGCTCATTTTCTTAAAATAGGTCTGAATACTATTCAAAATTGTGAGTAGAAAATCCATTGTTTCATTTAAAAATACCTCATGAATGCAATTTATTCAGAATTATGAATAAGAAATTTTTCGTTTTAATTCAACTGAGTTAAAAAAAGTACCGTAAAAATATAAATCATGAATTTTACTTCATTTAATAGTTAAAAGAAACATAAAAAGAACTACATAAATATGTATATGTAATAAATGTTACATATGTAAATTCCTTATTTTTAATAATTTAATAAATTAATCGCTTTTATGTATATTTTATATTAATTTCCTTTATTATACAGCTAGCGTATATTTTTTGTATAAAAGTTTGTTTAAAATAATAACTAATAGAATTTCATATAATTAATTTATATAAACTTTTACATATATAAAAAGTTTTTTATATGGAATTTCATTTTATTTTTATAGATTTAAAGTATGGATTTGGATGGATTGAAAATTTCCAATCCATTTTTGTTTGCTGGGTCTCCATTAGAGTCTTTTAAAGCACTGTCAATTTTTTTGATTGTAAATTTTGAGATAATGAACAGATTTCAAGTTCAGAATCCCTTTCTAAATAAATTTAGTAATATTGAGATTTCAAGATGTTGTATAAAAGGATGCAGTTTGTTTCGTTGCAAGGACAAATATACCGATTTCGTGAAATAAATAATTAGGATTTTTTTATCTTTTTATATGCGAGTACGCTTATAGTAAAAACTGCAGGAGAGCCTGATTCTTGAAAGGTATCGCAAACAGATATGTTAAAAATTTAACATCAAGTTTTAACAGGGACTGGTTTTAACATATATAAAATATTTTTTACTTGGTTGGAATGAAATGGAATTCAAGAGAAGCAAGAGTAGATCTCGAGCAGAGTTGGATAAGTTAATGTTTTTTTTAACTAAATAAAGTTAAAGTTAATGGCTTTACAAAATTAATAAAGTTAAAAGTTAAAGGAATAAAAAATTAACTTAACGTACGTTAAGTCAATATTGAATTAACTTAAGTTAAAAAAAAAGTTAATTTTGAAAAAAATTATTTTTTAAATCAAAATGTTCTAATTTTTTTTAAAATGAGATTAAATAATTATAAGATTATTAAGTAAATTAAATTTTTATTTTTTTATTCATATATGGTATAAGTATAAAACGATATAGGATATAAATATATAACACATAACGATATATAAGTTATATAACTTTAAAAAAACAGCCAGCACATAGAGAAGATACAAGATCTGTGATTACTTTTTAATAAGTCTTAAGTCATAAGAAATTGACTAATTACAATTGAATGCGAGAAGAATATTTGACTGTAAATCAATTTCTTGTCAAAACATCTATTATAGATCTGGACTAAGACTTATTATGTGTGGCATAAAGCATAAACCAATCAAAGAGCTATATTAGCATCTTAAGAAATTATTTAAAATGGTCTTAAAATATGAAGATTGAATATTCGTCTTTAGTCTTATTATTTTTCTAAGATATTTAAAAGAGATAAAAAATTGTTTAACTTAAAAAAAAGTTAAAAGGTTAACGTTTAAAAGTAATTTAGTTAAGTTAAAATTTAATGCATTTAAAATTAACTAAGTTAAGTTAAAAATTATTAACTTTTAATTTTTTTAACTTTTAACGTTTTAACTAGTTACTACCCAACCCTGATCTCGAGTGTCGCTCGGAGAAGAAATATGACCGGTAAGACGCGGCGGTCTTTGACGTAAACGACCACTAAATCCAGGATCATATGTGAGTAAGATTCGCGACAATGGCTCCTCTCGCGTGACAACATGACTAGTAGACTAGTCGTAAAACTGGCGAATTACAGGAATAGTAACATAATTACAGGAATAGTAAATGGATGGACGATATCTCTTATCATCATGAAAAGAGCGGGAAAGAGAGAGAG
This sequence comes from Atta cephalotes, assembly GCF_000143395.1. Lineage (NCBI taxonomy): Eukaryota > Metazoa > Arthropoda > Insecta > Hymenoptera > Formicidae > Atta > Atta cephalotes. The sequence continues at coordinate 297,387 of NW_012130159.1, read as the reverse complement.
TGAGAGAGAGAGAGAGAATCGTGAGAACAGGACAGAATTTGGCAATGCAATTTCTTGCCTTTTATCAGATCTTACAATTAAATCATACAATTACTACAAGGAATACGATGGTCCGGAAAGAAGACCGAGAGGCTGCTACGCAATTACGCGTGGGAATTTTCACATTACAACATTTTTATGTTAAACGACAAACCGTCGGTGCCTACCAGAGGAACTCTTTATTATAGCCATTAGCTTTAAAGCTAAAAAGCGATGTATTCAGCTCCCGCGGGGCATGTTTCTCCGGTATCACGATTAACTTCGCAGCCATTAAGCAAAAGTTGTATCGTATTATACAGAGACGAATCTTCTTGATCAGAAAGATAATGAAATTAACTTTTATTAACGTAACATGTCTCGTCAAGAGATACTAGCGACATGAGGATCTGCTTGTCATTAGAATATCCTGATCTCCGAGCGCCGTAGTTTAGATAAACAGACTGATACGATTTTTTCTTGATATTCTGGACTAGCTGACATTAAATAAAAATAATAATGCCATTTATAAGAACTTTAAGTAAATAATGTAATTATAATATAAATGTCACCGATTAAGTCTAATTAAATTTATAACGATATTAATCTTTCCTATCTTTTTTCACAAAATGATTTCAAAATGTAAAGTTCAATGTTTGCAGCATGTGCAATTATAAAATATTAACATGATCAAATTAATCAATTACCAGAAAGCTTTAAAAGATCTAAATGTGTTTACATAGGTTTAAATGATTCACAGAATACGATTTCTCGCGTCTAGAAAAAGCACGTGAATCTCGATGTACACAAGAGTAAAATCTGCGAGACGGTGACAGCTGTAAAACGAAAACTATCCCCCTTTATATTAAATTTCGCGAACGTGGACAACAGGCATAGATGCTAATAATGCCCGCGCAGCCGTGTGTATTTTACGTCTCGTCGCTCGCTATGATACGCAAATAGAACCGCCGGAGAAGACGTCCAACTGTCTGGTGCATTCGCAAAAATAGGATTGTGTCGCTGCGTCGTCATATATCGCCAACGTTACGCGACAAAGTCGCGCATAGAATCGGGGTTACGAGATGAAAAGCGACTCGTCATCAGAAGGTTAGAAAGAACCGGCTATTTTCAATTAATATCCATCAATCCGCAAACATAAATTATCTCAGTACTTTGCAAACGAATTTTATCAGGACATTTTTAATTTTCGTTACATTGCATGCGTGACATTATAAGTGTAAGGAGGATTCTTTTGTAAAATATTTTATCTTTATCCTTAATGAACGATTACTACGACTGTGACATAATTATTATAATGAAACTGCACGACAAGCTTTAGTCGCGCGCATTATTTATATATCTATTTATATATCTATTAGAATTCGGTTGAATGCACTTAGTGCTCTGGTGCACATTAAAGCCGTCGTATAAATTGAAAATAGGGATTTAATGTAAATATAAAATAATAAGAATTTTTACTGGATCGTATATTTGAAAATTCAACAATAAGCAATGGTCAGAAGCAACGGTCAAAGTCAGATCTTTAATGCTTAAATAATTCAATCTGAATTATTATACATACTATATATATATATATATATATATATATATATATATATTGTCATAATATATACATATTGTAGTACTATTACTAAACTAATTGGTCGCGACCGTAAGTTTAGGTTTTTACGGTTATTTAATTAAACGTACTAACTTAAACTTATTAGTAGTTAATTA
>NW_012130159.1:286352-294700 GCF_000143395.1 Atta cephalotes | reverse complement strand
TTATCTTATATAGTATTATATATATATAATACTATATATATATATATATACTGTAGTAGTGTGTGTAGTATATATATATATATATATATATATATATATATATAATATATATGTATATATAATATATATGTATATATACTTGTATATATATATGTATATATATATATATATATATATACATATATACAAGTATATATACATATATATTATATTTGTAGTCCTTCGAATTCTGCGCGCCGAATTGTTTTTCCGGACTATAAACGCAATATATATTAAATATATTATATATTATTCAGAGTATTTCAGATTTATCTTGATATCAATTAATGATAGATTCTTAGGAAGTCAATCAATTTTTTCTATGTATGTGCGTATGTGTGCACATACATAAAAATTTTTACTCTTCACGTTTTCGTTTCCAAATTATATTTTATTCTATAAAAAACTTTTAAATAGAAAATATTTTAATTATATCTTTAAACTAAATGAAATCATCATTTTTATCTCTATTTTTATTTATTTATATAGTCAACTCTGTTCTTCCTAAAATCTTAATCAATTGAAATATAATAATCTTTTGATATGAGATATAATACAGAAATATCAAATACGTAGATACATATCGCTCATTTATTATCTCTACGATTTAATGACAACAGAAAATAAAGTTTTTCAAAAAATGAATTTAAACTTCATTAAAATTTTGGAATATTAATATTAAAAATGTAATTTCGATGTAGTAACTAATCATAGAGTGACTATAATCATAGAAAAAATTTAAAAATAAATTAAAAAAGCGAATAAGACATGAAGTAAAAATATTTCGGAAATGGCCGAAATTATAGTATTGTGTTTACTCTTATTTTAAAACGATTTATCATCATTGCAGTAAAATTACTTTTAATATGATAAAATAAAAAATGACAAATTTTATTCGCGAATTAAAAAAGGATGAAAAACGCAGATAATATGTTATAATACGAAATCAATTATTTCGAGTTCTACTGTATGTCGTTTAATCTTCAAAGTAAACGTCCCAAGTCTACGATTTACGTAAGTGTCGCACGGTTAGCGTCGCAATGACGAACCCGCGCGGTAGACGCATCGCCCTTTACGACCGAGATTGCTTTTTGCTGCCTATGTTTGCTTTCGACGCGTAAACGGCGCGAGGGTGGCATATTTGTCCCAGACATCGCCAGCCAGGCTCGCAAATAATTCAGAACGCTTCCCAACTGCAATCGACGCCGATCGACATTGCTGCATCCAAGGCTGCGTCCCCGTTCCCTTTACAGTGCGTCGCGGCACGCACAAAGGAAACGATAAATTTCGTTAAAGCGCGGCGCTCAACAGATAGGAAGATACGTTACTCTTTTTATTACTCAAATGGTCAAAATCAAACTTCCCATCTTGTTAATTTAATGTCGGGATCATTTTCGAATTGATTTACGATCCACTTGTAAATTTGATAATTCCGAGGTATGCTGTATATCTATTTTATAGCCCAAGCCTCGACAGGCTTGGCGTCGAATCGTTCAGCGGGCGGTCTCGCTTCCTACGACGTGCGGATCTAGGCGCGTCTTCGATCGTCGCCGACGCGCTAACGTTAAACGTGATGATTATGGAACGGAAGATCGCGCGACTGACAGCGCGGAATCGCGTTGTAAGCACGAGGATCACGTAGAACGAGTGCCGCTGTTAATACTTAAAGGGTATGGCGCCCGTTGCGGGTCACGCGGATGCGCGCTTCCTGTTAACGTCGCGCTCGCTGTTCCGTGTACTAACGAGTGTTGTCGTGTAATCAGGAACTGGGTGTCGCACGTGTAGTACAGCATAACGAGGCATGATAAATGCGTCGATTATGCTGAAGATTATAAATGTATCTAATTTTTTAACTTTGAAGCTCTTTCAAATTGTGCTTAAGATTCCTAACGTAATAACAGTTTTTTCAAAATATATTTAAATAGAAATATTTTTCAATTAAAAAAAAATGATATTTGTATTTTAATAAAGTATACTAAGTTTCATAAAGTATACTAACTCAAGAAACATATTTTATTTAAAATAACATTATTTTAACGTTAAAGGCCGGACAAAATACATCATTAATTTAAAATATTGTCAATCTTAATATTTGAATTACAAAAAAGTACAAAATACTTCCAAATGTTTAAAATACAAAATACTTTTTTAAACTTTTAATTACGATAATATATAATGTTTTTCAATGAGTCTGAAACGACATTATGCAGAAATTTTCTTTTATAATACTTGCATTAGAGTTTCTAGAAGAGGCACTAATTTTTATTTCTTTATACACTCTTTAACGTGTACTTTAATCAGGACTAAGTAAAATACATCATTAAAGAGAGTATTTGAAATATTGGGTTGTCCGGAAAGTTCGTGCCGACTAACTTATATAATTTAATAAATATATTAAAATTTAAATTTTCTGCGTTTCAATTTTCCTTCAACATCGGCACGAACTTTCCGGACAACCCAATATAAAATACAAAATTGATAAAATATTGTCAATCTTAGTATTTGAAATACAAAATACAAAATACAAAATACAAAATACAAATTGTATTTCAAATACTGTCTTTTAAATACAAGTATTTAAATGCCTAGCTCTATTTTGACTTCATAGTTAATTATAATGATTTTTTGTTATAGATTTAACGACCTGTTGATAAATATCAAGAAATAAAATTATAATAGTAAATTTTGCGATATCTATCTCAATAAATACTCGTTGGATAGCGAGAAATGATACTGTTGCACTTTCAGAAAACTTTTACGAATACTAAATTTGTGAGACTAGCGCAAAGTTATTTTTTCGTCATTGAATAACAAAAGCAAAAAGATGATTGTGTCTTCAATTCTCGAGTCTTCGTTCTTGTGGTAAATTCTCGGCAATACCTCTTCAAAATAACATGGTTGATGGAAGATGAATCTTTTTTCTCCAGTTTCTCTAGAAGATATTTCGTCGCTTCAAACGCGCGTTGTTTTGAAACTGCGATGCGGTGAGATGCTTCAAAGTATTCTCTCCTTTCTGCTCCTTTGCCGCTGTTTCTTCTCCTCGTCGGACACGAGGCTATTTCGTCGGTTATTCCTGTGATTGGTGCCGAGACGGAGGCAGAAATGCGCGTCCTCGGTGAGTCCGCGGAAAGGTGACAGGTGCCGAGTGCTTCTATAAATTGCGATCTTAAAAGTAAGAGAGGGCGAGCGAAAATGAAGAAGGTCAGGAAATAAAAGGAGGAAGAGAGAGAAAGAGAGAGAGAGAGAGAGAGAGAGAGAGAGAGAGAGAAGGAATTGCGAAGTGACCCTTTCGACTGCTATCTTTAGCTGGTTTGTGGACCCTAACCATTCTCCCTTCGAAACACGTGCGACATTAAGACGCCGGTCCTGTATTCGCAAATATCATCAATATTTAGCGTTTACGCTCCATGAACTTCGAGTTTTACATAAATGCGCACAAAGCTTACTTTTCCGAAGTAAAATTTCAGTACATAATATATGCATGCAAAGAAAATATACAAAGATTCTGTTTTCCTTGCTAAAAATATAATAAGAGATTATGTGCAACGAGATGCCTTTAGACATTTAATACTAGAAGGTGAATCATTTATTTAGAGAATTATTTATTAGAAACACTGTTGTTCATTGCTTTTACTCAAAAGTAATTTCTAATATTAAATTGGATATTCTGGACCTGTAAAGGTGGCGCAATGCCTGACCTGCAGAAACGAATTGATATCTCGGATTCGGGAGGTGAAGGTTTCTGGAATATCTCGTAGCTCAATGAATTTTCGTTGGCACCGTCGGCCAGGTTGAAATCACGCAAGTGTATCGATTATGAATGAGCCTCCAGGTCCATTCAGTTTGAACGTGACCCAGCGTCCCAAAGTCTTGGTCCATCCTCGGTTCGTCTAGAAGCTTCCCTGGTCACTTTCATTCTACAGCACTTGCCTATCCTCAAGTCGCTGTCGTAGCTTTCAAACACTAATGGAGTAAAAACATTGATATTGTACTGAATCAACACTCCTAGAATTACATCAAATCGAAACGTATAGACTTTGCTTATTCGTCGTATCTAAAATTTTGAAGTTTTATCTTCTTTTATCTTTCATATCGATGATATCTTTTATTATAAATTCCCGACAGTTTAATATTATGTTCTTCTATAATTAGATTCGAGCTTGCAAATTGGAGAGAACAATAATGAAACAACGTAATAATAGTTAGTAAAATAAAAATCTGCCACGAAATGTCTCGCGAGGTCTCGATCGCGACCTAAGTATACTATTAATTTGCTTTCGTTGCTCCTGGCAGAAGAGGTGCGTGCGAAGATTAACATCGCGCGCTGCGGATATCCAACCGTGCGTGAAGTCTACCAGTGGGACTCTCGCCCGCGCCCTTCGCTTCCGCGGTCCGTTCGCAGCTCCGACGACCGTAACTATTTCCAGACGCATTTAATTAATCTTGAACCAAAAACGTCGAGGGAAAATGGCGGACGGACGGTTAGTTAGACTCGGGCATCGGCCACCTGGCAGAAATAGCAGCCATGGAAACGGCTCCGCCGACTCGACATTTCCTTCGAGCGTGTATGAGCATGAGAGAAATGAAGCGATTGAGCGATAATTAAAGAAAGAGAGAGAGGAGGGGGGGGAGGGGGGAGGGGGGCAGAAAGAGATAAGCAAACGAGAGCAAAGAAAACGGAGTAGACTTGGCATCTACCGATGCCATGCTATCTTGTCACCGACGTTTTCGACTTCCCCGAGATGAATGCCGTTCAATTCAATTGATTCATTCGATTTTCTAATCAAAGAAAAATTATCCAAGTTAGAAATTACATGACTATCATTTTTAAAATAACAAAAATAAAATTAATCTGGGCTAATGATAATCAGCGCGAGAGGAGGTGCGCAATAAAATTTTAACAAATAAATTTGTCACTCCATTTGATGTGTTGATGTCTTCTTTATTTAAAATCTTGAGAAATCATTGAACGTTTTGATTCTCTTCATCAGCAATATTCTTAATCCATATTAGATTTCGCGAACGATTAAAGTCACAGGTTGCCAAATCATTTTCAATCTTTACTAAAGACCGTATAACAATCAGGCCACGAGTAATTTTAAACAAAACAAGAGAGAAAAAAGGATAGGTATACTGTCTCTTTTGTCAAGACCAACAAATAATCTGCGCAAAAGTTTGCTTGTAACTGGAAATTATAGAAATTAAGAAATGTTATTAGGCACAAAACACTGCCTTGGAATATGGCATTTTTTATTCAATTGTATTTAATCTCATCGATCGATTTTCACTTAATATATTATCTCATTTTAACTTACTCCTTCTAATTTACTAAAGATAACAAATATAATGGGCTAATGAAAAATTTGTCATCTTAGGACCAGACTTTGTTATAGGAGCTCTAAACTTCACAGGATGAGAATACTATAATGACTATTATTCTATTTTTCATATCTATCAGTAACTACATATCGCCAAAAATTTATTTTTAATAAACTTTATTCACGTTTCGCCGCTTATGTATTATAGTATATACACGTCTTATTCAATTTATCGTTGTATTCTACGCATAAGTTTTATACTTTTCAATTATTACTTTTGTTAAAAACATTTTACAATTAGTCAGTTAGTCAGTTTCATGAAAATTTATTTTTCCAATTGTTAGGCCGTTATATTGAATCTACTATTTCTGGTATCAAATTTGAATTCGCCAAATTCAAAAATCCTTTAAAATAAATCTTTAGAAAATTTGTCCTTTTTTAAATATTTTTTAAATATTGGCGTTATACTTTAGAGGATGAAAACTACTATATAGTAGTAACTCTGAAACAATGTCATGTTTTGAAATAAAGAATAACAAACGAATTTTTATGATTTAGTGATAAGTTGAAACGTTTTTTTTTATATGATCCACAAGAGTTACATATTAAACTTTCGTAGTTAATAACCGGCGCTGACTCGTAGCCCTTCTTTTAATTTTAATTATTTTATTCAACTGAACCTGTATTGTTTTTTAATTTGTTAAAATAAATTACTTTCTCAAATTTCCAATATGAAATGTCTGCTCTCGTTTCCTCGTCGCAGACTTTTCTGCGGGAACTTGCCAGGTGGATCAGCGTGCGAGAGATCTCTGCTCTCTTAATTCGTCAGGTCAACGGATATCCGTAGGCGCACGTTTCCGAAAAGTATCCGACTCGCCGCTAATAATAACCCTCCAAGTCTTCGTATACCCAAGTCTCGTATCCACATACAGGCCAAACTTATATATTTCGCGGTGCCGGAAACCGATTCCGAAATATCCCGTGCGAGACCGCGGAAGCGGTTAAAAGAATAATCCGGCGGTCCACTCTCGGAGCAGAGGCAGTCGAGATCGCCGCCCACGGGAAACGTGTCCGATGCCAAAAACACGAGATCGGTTTCACGGTGTACGACAGTAGTTGTTGACTGATCAGACTTCCCGTAAGTATACCGTCGATCGAATAGCCGCATTTCCGGTGGCTCCTCGTTAGCAACACGGAGAAAATTTCCAACAAACGGGAAAGAGTTTAACTACGATAAATCTTAATGATCCTTTCACGCGATCTTTTTCATGAATGTTAAATTTCAATTTCAATTTAATATAATTTCAATTTAATATAATCTCAACAACGTAATTAATGTTCGCTATATAGCGTGTACCAATTAAAATGACTGTAGGATGAGTTAATGGCGTCATGATATTACAACTTTGCAGCTATCATGTCAAAAGAGATGAAATGAATCCGCAATTTCTAGTTTAACGTTGCACTATTGGCCAATACACAATTAGTAGCCTAATTTCCTGTCGAGGCAAATAATGCACCAAGGTAGCAAAAGGCTGTTGCCGCCGTTCGAGAGATTTTATCGAAACAAATCACGTCGATTTGCTTACATCGTTATATGCGAGAATATAATTGCCTGGGTCTCTTATTAGAATCGAGACCACATATATTGTATATATTGTACTATTGAATTATCGGACATCGACTATGAAAAATAATTAACGTGAAAAATGAAGATGCGGCATATCCGACAACATTTAATCCCGTGTGTTAGTGGCGTGAGTTGAGATAAAAGCCGTCTCGGTGCGACTACGAGGAACGCGATAAGAATAGCCGATAAACAACGCAAGCGTGTTATCTTCCCGTGGTAATTACCTATGCGTTTGTTTTCAATGGAGCTGGACACCATGAAATTTTGTATCGTCTTGAATATCAAAATCATCATTGCCGCGTATCTTCCACATGCTTAATTACGACGGCTTACAAACTTGCAACGGAGTGGAATGAGAAAACATTATTGATGTTTACAGAAAAACGCGTGTTTGACATTATATTTGCTCAAGGATTGTACTTAATTGAATATAATTCGTAATGGTTCTTCGTGGAGTAAAAGCAGAGAATTTCCTCTTAAAATTTACCCTGAAAATCATGATATGATTGTAGGACATAATATTTTAAAGAATTTTAATTTTGGAATTTTCTTTGATTTATTAATATTTTTACATTAAAGTATAAAATACATTTGATTAATTTTTAACAAATATAAAATTTCAGTAATTTTAAAATTGATAGTTTATGATTCTTTGTAGAATAGACTAAATAATGATAGATTAAATAATAATAAACATATAAAATATCTTATATACATTTTACAACACGGCATAATATTTAAAAAAATCATTTCAATACAGCATAATAACTGATCGGGTATTAAATCCAATATTATCGATATTATTTTCCAATATTATTTTCGTCATTCAGATGCGGTTCTGAAATGCTCTTTTATTATTTGTTCAATAATTTCGTACAAGTCCGAAATGATCTAAAGTGCATAGTATTTTTGAGTGCATATTATTAGCATATAGTGATTGAAAATTTAAAAATAAATTATCAATTATATCAGTTTTTTACTATAAATACTCTTAAATGCTTCATTGATTATAATTATGCTGTATATCGTAATTTATATGTATAAATTTTCATGTAACGTAACGCATATAATAAAAGTATATAACAAATTAATAAATAATGACTTTTTTAATATATTTGGATACATAAAAATTTTAGAAAAAGTAAAGAGAAATTTTTTTACTGTTATTATTTATTATTATAATTTACTATTATTATTTACATTTACTAATAATTATCCAGCATAGAGCATGTATGTATAGTAGTTAAATCTAGTAAATAAATGTACATAGCAATAATAATTGATTTTTCTCTACTTTTTGTAAGCGAAGATAAAGCATGTGCGTGCGTGCGTGCGTGCGTGCGTGCGTGCGTGCGTGCGTG
>NW_012130159.1:265111-286058 GCF_000143395.1 Atta cephalotes | reverse complement strand
AAAATGCAGTAAGATTTCTTCTTAGCCAGTTTAGCGATTATGAATATATGAATTGAAATATGATATATAGTATGAAGATAGTAAACAAATCAATTGCGATCTTTATCATTTATTTCTGACGGGATCAGTTTTATGTATGACGTATTGTCCGCTATGCCGTCTTCCATCTGCAAAGAGTAGTAAATCTCTTGTTGTCTCAAGTACTCATACTTGGCACTTTCTTTAAAACAAAATTTTAAATGATTTATGGCAGTTCTTACGCCTTATAAAATTTTATTGAATCCTATTATACAACTGCATGTTTTAAATTTAAATTTTGTTTATTTTTAATAAAATTGCAGCTATTTGAACTTTGAATAATAAATCGGGCACGAACTTTTGCACTGATCCTATATTATGTGTATTTTGTATTTGACATTAATATTTATTCTATATTTTTTAACTTTAGAGAACAACTTTTGTGAAAAAAACAATAAAAGTGGATGAATGTGATAGTGTTGAAATTATTAAAGACGAACAGATATTGCACAATCAGAACAACAGTGCAAAGTCATATATTAATATTAGTTTCTCTAATCAGCAAGTCTTGGCTAATAAGTAAGATCAGCTGGATGTTTCACCTACTAAGAAGACAAGAAAAAACATATATCTATCATCTTTTTTGGATTCTATATCGAAAACTGAAGAAGACAATTTAAATGAATTATTTGCAAGAGCTGTGCATCGGGATATTCTTTCTTTATTTGAGGGATCAGATATGACTGCAGCATTTAAGAAGACTCCATCATATAAGCTAGCTTTCTCGTTAAGTGGTAAAGTTACTTGATAATGAGTATGACAACGTTATGAAATCTGTTTCACTCAAAGAACATATCTAAGGCTTTGGTTTTAACTGTAATGAGTGATGGTTGAACAAATCGTAGATCTGAAGCATTAATTAATTTTGTTCTTGATACACCTAAACCTATTATCTTCAAAAGTATTGAATCTGGTTTTCTCAAAGAGAAAGCTCTGCTTATATATCAAATCAGTTGAAAAATTAGAATCGACCCATGTTATACTTAGTCACTGACAATACTATGCATGCTGCTTGGAGATTAGTACAAGCCAAATACACATATATATTTGCCATTGGGAGCACATTGTCTAAATATTTTATTTAAGAATTTTATGATGACAAACCTATTAAAGACTTTTCTGCAGAAGGTTAAAGCCGTTTTAACGATTAAAAAAAAGATTAATTATGGTTGTGTTTAGAGAGAAGCAGAAAGAAAAATATGGTGGTAATTTAGTCAGTCTGGTTGTATCATCTCCTATAAGATTTAGTGGTGCATATTTAACATTTAAGTCCATCTAAGATAAGAAATAAAAGAGCATTATAAAAGACTGTTCTCTCAGAAGATTTGGATATTCCAAGTAACATTTGTATCTATACTTTATTGTTAGATGATATAGGATTTTGATCAATCTTGACTTATGTCATTAAATTCCTTCAGCCCGTAGCGGATGGAATCTTGCTTATGGAAACTGATGATGCAAAACTATCTCATACAGTTACCATATTTGTGAATAGAAGTAGGATCATCGAAAATAATATCAGAGAATCGCCTTTTTCTCTTGATGATATCTCAAGAATAAAGAAGGCTCTCAAATACTTTTACTTTTTAATTTTACTTTTAATGAAAATAACATTTTTTTTCGACACACCATTTATATCTAATTAGATATAAATTAATCTCAATCTATAATGATTGCAGTTGTAAATAATTAATCCTACAAAGTAAATCTAAAAAATGTTGGCAACCTGTCAGTGACTCTACCTTGTCCGTTCGCGAAATCCAATATAGAATAAGAATATTCTGTATTGGATTGAAGAAGACGCGAAAGAGAGTCATAGTCGCAAAGAGAGAAGATAGTCGCAAAGAGCGATGCTCGCTTTCCAGGAAATGCGTCCTAGACATCGTCTACGCGGTAAACGGAAATGAAAATGTGTTTCTCGAACAAAAGTGGAATCGCGTTTTCTCCAACGCGAAAGATTTATTCTTTTTTTCTTTTCTACTTGAATGATTGGCAATTTCCTCGCCACGACGATAAGATGGCATGAAACGAGATCATACGGGAACAAAATATGTACGGAATTGTTATGCTAAATGTACATGACGGTGTTCTCGCCGAACGGAAAGGGTCACTCGTATCACTCGTATAACCGCACGCACGCGAATACAAGTATAAAGACAGCGATTATGTTTGTAAATGTCCTGACGATGATGTAAACTACACACAAACATCTTTTGCATTTCTCGCGACATTTACGGTGAACTTGCTTAGAATATTTTTTTCATAAAACCGCTTTCACATGCAAAAAGACACGCGTGTTACCTTCGGTATGCACTGCAAAACATAGTCTTAGATATAAAGCGATGATATGGAGATGTGGCAATTTTCCCGTCAGCAAAAAGCGCGATATTAACACAGTTGATGTTTAATTATGGAATATCGAAGATATTAAGGACAATTTACTGTTAGTAAACGCGATTGTTTCTTAAGTAACTTTCCCTTTTTTACTACTATATCTGTAATCAGTATTCTCTGTAATCTTTTTAAGACACTGAATTTTTGAATGTTTTTCATATTCTAAGTTTTATTTTTTATTTATTGAACGATGGTTGTTTTTAGACTTAGATATCAAATTACTATGACTTATGTCTATTGGAAGAACGGCAAAATGAATGACCACGTTGTATTTGATTTATTCTTCCGCAAGAATCCTTTTCAGGGAGAATTCACGATCTTCACGGGCTTAAGAAGTGCAAAAAATTCTTAAATAAATTTCGTTATTTTTCTAGTGGATACATATTTGCTGAAGCTATGCATATATATATATTTACTATGCATATATATATTTTATAAATTACATTATGTATTTTATTTTTGGCGTCACAGATATTAAGTATCTCAAGTCGACTATGCCTGCTACAGTAGACCAAAGATTCTTTGATTATCATTGAGAAAAATGATTTGATTATATCAACAAGATGTATATGGTTAAATTTTGATTAAATTTAGCAGAATTTCTGATTATTATAAGGACTCGAAATTTTGTGACTAGACCATTTGGTAAATTATACTATAAGGATCTGTTTAATATTTTTCAGTTGGATCTACAAAACTTCTTGTTATATTCACTAGACATACGCAACGTTACCAGAATTCTGGTTAACGCTAGCGCATCCTGGCGATTTTATCCTGGCGGTTTTGTGCAAATTCGCGCAAGTCGCGCGAGTCGAGCGAATACGTATAACGTATATTGTTTTGTATTGTACATCGCGTGATTGAGTATCGGTGACTGATCGTAGTCGAGCATGTATCGTGAAGTGAAATCCTGTGAAATAACGAAATTGCAAGTTCAATTGAATGAACAATTCTAATAAATCGTCGTATGTATTATGATCTGTGTCAAAAATTCGGAGAAAAAGTGGAACGTTATTGAAGTGGCTGACGAAAAAACATCTTCTCTTCTTCGCCACTATTCGATCAACAAAAAGTTCTGGTAAAGTTAACGGGAAAAATTAATTCGCTCAATAAGAAATTCTGGTAGAATTTACAAAAATAATTGTTCGATCAACAAGAAAATGTGATAGATTCAATGGGAAGGCAATATTAAACCAACAAGAAATTCTGATAGATTTAACTAGAAAGAATTCAAATTCAAACTCTGTTGTCTAATTCTTACAAGAATTCTGATTCGTCCGTTTTTGAACAGACATACTGATTGAATCTACCAGATTTCCAAATAATTCAATCAAACTCTTTTTTCAGCATACAAAGTCTCACTGCAAGAAATGTCACAATACGCCATAGACGATAGATCGGTCGTTTTTCCAAGGTGAATTTAGGAAATACGAGTACAATACTTTTAGTATTTTAGAAACTTATATCATTGCAACAGAGAAATACGAATTTAAAAAATATTTAACAATTTAAGCTCCTGACTAGTCACTACAGCCATATTGAATCGTGATGCTCAGAAGCGAGAAATGACACATTAATTTTTATTACATGCCATTTATTTAAATAAAGACAATTTAGATAAAACAAAATGATGAGATTGCTTTAAAACATTTGTAAAAATGGGCGAAAACTGTGCCCAAATAACACAACTAGTCACGATGACATCAAAATAATATCAAAATAATATCGTTTTGATATTATCGTGACTTGTTGTTATTCGGAATGCTTATCCTCCTCGACAGTCAATAAATAATCGTAAAAAGTGATAAAAGGTATTAAGTGCTTTTATTCAATGCGCCTGCATAGTTTATTTTCACTTACACGTATCTGACTTATAAATGGCACGTAATAAAAATTAACGTGTCATTTCTCGTTTCTGAAGTCATAATTCAATATAGTTGTGATGGCTTCTCAGGAGTCTTAATTAATGTTTATTTTAATTTATTGTTTGAATAAATGTAAATTGCTTAGATGTAATTGATTTTAATTACAGAATTCTTTTGATAAGAGTGAAGGACCATTAACAATGATACAGCTCTTAGAAACAACTCTGTTAACATCGGTCAACTATGCAAGTCTAATACGACGACCAATGCAGCAAGATATCGCATAATGGCTGGGAAAAAACATAACGTTGCTTGAATTTGATCTTCGAAGACCGCAAGGACCTGGAGGATTGAGTGCATCTAAATACAGCTATGTTAGTAAATACTTTGCTTATACTTATCTTATTTAATTAGTGTAATAAAATACAAATAATATTAGGTGTGAGAAAAAGTTTGTGGCGTTTTTTAATGCTATCTAAAAACGCCACGAATTTTTTCCCACACCTAATACTACAAGTACAAGTAGTAAACTACAATTATATTATGAATTTAATGAGAAGTTATAGACTGCATTTTTCATGTTTAAAACAAAATGGTTACTGCATTAACTCTATTACATAAAATGAACTTCAGAATTAGTATTGAATCCAAAATGTTCCATTGCATAAGAAATTTGTGTTAATTGCCACTAGTATCAGTTGCTATTTATTTTTGTACTGGATACGTTCATTATACATAATTACTGTGCATAGTAATTGTATCACAATGACTTGCATTACGAAAGCGCATACAAGCGTAAAAGTATACATAATGATATCAACGCCTAAGACCAACGTCTAGTTCTAAAGATTAGAAAAAGACGAAGAGTAAGTTGAACCAAGATTAAAGTTAATCTATGTTGGTGGAAATGGGCATAAGTCATAGAAGCTATATCGAAAAAAATATAAAGAAAAATCTATGTCAAGAAATAGCAAAAACGATTTATTTCGCATAAGGCGTGAAGGTCGATGTATATCGGAACGCATACGAAACAGAGTTTATATCAAAAAAGCGAGAAGAATGATTCAAGTTAAAGAAGAAGTTATAAAGCGCAATATATTTTCTTCTTAAAAATTTTAGTGATATATATGTCTGATAACGGGAATCGTCTTAATTTTTAATCCTGTTTCTCGCACTCATTCATTCATATATTATTTATATAATTTAACTAAATTTGTGTAATTTATGAATAATAAATATTGCGCTATATAGATCCTTCTTTCAAATAAAGACTATATAGTTTCAACTCGATACACACGCGCGCGCGCAACATATAATATATGCTCGTGTAAAACTGTTAAAATTATTTAACTATTATTTTTAAACGTTTGTAGGATACGGATCAACTAAAATATTTTCAAACAGAGGAATCATTGGCAGTTTTAATTTAATATTTAAATATGGACTAAAGACAATCGGAAATATTTTCATTTTTTTATTTAACAAATGTTTATAAAACATTGATTATATAATGCTAACATATTTTTAAAAATGCGAACATATTTTAATATATGAGACGTAAATAAATTAAAAATTAGAAAGCATAAAATTTAATTTTTAATAATTAACACGTTTACATTATATTATATACGTATTAAGTGATAGATAATTTATATATTGTTTCTGTTTGTAACAATTTAACATTTATAAAAATTTTTTTGTCAACATTGAGACTGACCCAATCGGTTTGTTTTGTTGTATTTTCATATTTATAATTTTATAATATATTTTCTTTGTTTTGTATTTCTGGCTCGTAGTCCTTTAAAAATTTTGATTTTATTTAAATTTTAAATTAAGTTAGAAGTAATTTATTGTGTTACAGATGGATTTGATAAGACATATCACTAAAATAAAATTTTATGTAAAAAATATAAAAAATATATAATTTAAAAAAATACTGAATAGTCAAAGTTAGATGTTACGAATATATTTAATCAATTTTTTGTTCCAAATGAGATTGCACGCCGATAATTGTCGGACTGTCAACACAATCATTACGAAACGTTTTAATAACCCCGTCTAAATAAAACCCCTAAAAAAACATTAGAGGGAGTTATTAAAACGTTTCATAATGATTGTGTTGACAGTCCGACAATTATCGACGCGCAATCTCACTTGGAACAAAAAATTGATTAAATATATTCGTAATATCTAACTTTAACCGTTCGGCATTTTTTCTTTATTTGATTATTCATACACGATAATTTTTCTTATAATGTTTAAAATAAAATGAATTTCCAGAAATTTCCATAAAATTGATTGTTTCAGGATTGGAACACATCTTGTAATATGTCAAAGACAATCGGCTCTGGGATGCGTTTACAAAATGATAGAAATTAATAATAAGCCGAGAATCAAACTGAATCAAGAAGTTGAAAAAGTCATAATATCAGTAGAAAAGATTATAAATTATACGAATCGGATGGCATTGATACATCTTTTACAGATAACAAGATGACAGAAGATCTATTGCAAGTTATGTAGAAGGTTCTCTGTAGGCATCCGTTTCAACAAACAAAAAGAGCTATGTTATACCTTCTCGAGTCTCTGCACAAGATAGATATCATCTAGTTAAAATAATAAATTTTCAATATAATTATAATAAATATGTCTATTAGGAATTAGTGCTGTACTATGTGCGCGATAAATTTCAATATTATTACATACCTCTCGTATTTAATTAATAATTCATACCTCTTCAGATAAATTCAATTGATAAGCAATAAGATGTATTGAAAACAACAGTATCAACATGTTTTTGCTATTTAATATCCGCAATGTTTCCGTGTAAAGATCAATCAATTATTGGAGAGAAGATACAACCAGTTGATTAGCAGGATGCAATAATGATAAGCACCTTCAAGTGATTCATAAAGTTTATTCATAAATTCTAAATATAGCCGTTCATCATATCAATAATGTATTAATTAAAACCTTTATCAAAACACTGCTGTTAAACGTCGTCAATGTATAATAATAATTTAATCAATTAATAATTAAAATAGCTTCGCAATAAAAATTTTGTTCATATTTCAACACCGAAGTGAACTGTTGTCTCGTCAAATTATGAAATGTTAGGGTTTTTTCAAAAATCTTTGCTGAATGTTATGTGTCAAAATTATGTAGTTAAGAAAATTAAAGCACTTTTAGGATCGATTCATATCCTAAACTATCGTTTTTACATTTTTTGCTTATCATGTACTAAAGATTGCTAAAAAGTTAGCCAAAATATGTACACGCGAATTATTAATTTAATACAAGAGATTCAACTTAATATTGAAATTTCAAAATATTAGGCATTTTAGAAAAAAACTTTCAAATTACTCAAGTCAAACAACTTCAAGTCGAAAAATCTATACTCGATTATATATCAATCCTTAATAATTCTCAAAATACTAAAATTTTACCTTATATGATGTTGGATTCAAGTTTCTTTTATGATTGTTATGTTTCGCAATGTACGCAATAAACATAGTAACATAGTTAAACTTTAAAACTATGCACGAGTTTAGTAAAAGCATAACGATTCGAAAAACGCATGGTCCCTAATTGATAAAGCGATACGCGTTACGCAGAAAATCTGTGTCATGAAACGGCACCCTTAGAGCTTCCAAGAGCGATTATTTTATTCTTTGATCTTCAGTTAAGTAATCAGAGTGATGAAGATAGAATGAAGTTTACTACAGCGCATAAGCGCGTGAACGGAGCCACAGATAAAATTTCTGAGTTAATTAATCGATTGTTTATAAAAAAAAATCGATCATATGACTTGGGCTATGGTCAAAGTCTCGCTACAAATGCTTTGAAACATTTGATGGACCAATTAGAAGAAAGCATTTTATAAACTGACTAATTAAACAACGCTTCAAAGTGTTTGTAGCATCGCGTTGACCATACCTCTAATAACGTGACATACACAAATGAGTACATACATCTATCAATAGTGGCGGGTTGCTGAAAATTTTAGAGGAAAATTTTAGATTTCATCGGAAGCGCGTACATCAAAATGCGCGCAAAACATCTTTGATGTCACACGTCGAGAACGCAGAGCCTAAAAATGACAGCGGACGTACGAATGAGATAGGTTAGCGTTAATTTTTTCATCTGACAACATCTGATATTTTGCACAAGGTTAATATAATAAATTAACACACATAATTTAAATTATATTTAGTTAACTAAGAAAATTTTATGTGCAAAATAAGGTTTTTCAAATTTTCCAAATCTTATTACTTAAAATAGATAAAATAATTAATAACTTGTATGTATATATATATTAAAAGTATATTATATAAAATTTGACACGTTGCATTTATTAGTAGCGAACGAACGCGATAAATCCGTCGTGCAAGCAAGTCCGGAAAGTTCTGTCAATGTAGAGATTCGGGTATCAACATCCAAAACGAGTCAAGTATTGGATAATATAAAATCTGATCCAGAAATAGAGGAAAATGACGAGAAATGTGTCGATACATCACAAGATAGTATGTCTTATTTTTATTATCAAATAATAAAATTATTAAATAAAATTTTGTATCTCTATTTATATCAAAGGAAATAATTACATTATAATTCATATTAGAACATTAATAATTATTAATCTCTGTCAGATGATTTTAAAATAAGTGATATCATATTAGAATAAAATAATTTCAGACACATGTATTGCCTCAAGCGACATTTGTAGAATCTGTCACATGGACGGATATGCCATTGCGGACAATCATCCATCATGTGACTCGGAAAATCTGATTGATCAGACATCAATTCTGTCAAATTTTGTCGGTCCTTTGATTTCAGCTTGCAAGTAAGTTTTCGTTTCATTCGAGAAAGCTAAGATAAATTCAACAAATAAATTTATAAGTTTTACAGATCTCAGATCTCTGATTTATCATGTAAGCGAATTATTTTTCCTCCTTTTTCTAACATAATATTGAAAATATTAAATGTTTATCTTTGGAAAGTAATTTTTTGTTGAATATTAATATTTTCGTATTATTTGCCGACGTGTATACCTTTTAGAATAATATTTCTACTATACATCTCTCGTTTTGTGATTCTTTTCTCATAGTATTAATTCTCAGACATGACTTACACTTAATTCAACATATCATTGATTTGAATTTTGCAAAAATTAATATCCAATTTGTTGGACATTAATATTTTCATTTAACATTTAATATTAATATTTTTAAGTCAACGATATGCCAAATTAAATGTAAGACATGTATGTGCTTGAGAATTAAGAAAAACATTGAGAAAAAATTTCAATCAGAACAAGAAGCACATTGTACGATCCGAACGACATACGAATAACACATAAATAAATTATCATTATAAAATATATAAATTATCATTGCGAAATGATATAGAAATCGTGAAATGATAAGAGATTCATTAATTAAGAAAAGCTGTCCTCGTATAACATTTAATGGTGCGACAGATGTCGGGGTACAGTGGCTCTGGTACACGTCGAGTGCCTCGAGAGATGGCTAACCGAGTCCGGTCGTGCGAGATGCGAACTTTGCGGTTACAAGTACGCAATCAGGAGGGTACGGCGTTACAGCCTCTTTCAAAGCATCTTAATATGGTTCCGCACCATAATAGCTACTCGACAGGTGAGAGAGATCGTTACTCGCTTTTCCATCTACTTTCATTTCAGAAAGCGCTAGACCTAAAGCCTCTTTAATTAAGTCTTTGAATGACACTCTATCATTAATATACATATAAAATACATTGCATTAAGTACTTTAAATCAATATTAGGAATATTATAAAGCTATAAAATGTTGAATCTACATGGAATATTATCGCTGTAATGACACAGCAAATCAAAATTAAAATTATCTTATAAGTTGTGATAGAACGTTTAACATGATATAGCTCTCCGTGTAATTAGACTTTTAATTACGCTATTAATTATCTCTACTTAATACGTTTCTTTTTTTCGCGAGAAGATGCTACTTGACATTGGGTATTTGATAATGACCACACCCGTGGCTGTGTTTTCCTGCTATCTGTGCGCCTTGGCCTTGAAAATGTTGATGCGAAATGGCTTTTACGAGATACCCTGGATGATAGTTGCTATGCTGCCAACCTGCTTATTGACGCTGATAGCTTATTGGCGATGGATAATTACGTTAGGGAGGTACGCTATAAAACTTAAATCAGCTCGCGCTCGTGCGCGGATAAAAATAGTCATTAATGGAAATTAAGTTAATTAAAGTACTATCCAGCATAATTATAAAAAAAATTTGAGAATCTAAAAGCGATCTCGAAATTAATCTCATTGAAAAAAATAACACTGATATTTGATATTTGATCGAGGTTTCTTTTTGCCTATCTGAATGATGACTTATGTATTTTTACCTACTGGAAAAGAATATAAAATTAAAAAAATTTTATTCGCTCACAGATTTTAAAAAATCAAAGACTATTTTTTAAAAAATTTCACAAATTTAAAGTATTATATTAAACCGCAATGTGAATACACAACAATTAAGAATTAAAGACTTGGATCTTCAGTGCAATTCCATGTATCACAAATCTAATCCTTCAAATTGCGCGCCGAATTTATTTTCAGACATGAAATGCAATCCTAACAGAATTATAGCGAATTTGATCATTTGAACTACGTTAAATCAGTGAATACTAAAAGTTGCTATACACAAAATTAGCAAAGTTAAATGAAAATATGTAAATATTTTAAACGATTAATTATCTACTAATGATATTGTCATTATTCAATAAATTATACATGTATTATTTAAAAGAAAATTCAAGAAAAATTAATTCGGCGCGCAATTTGAATGACTACATAGGTAATATTCATAGGGCAATATTCATAATATATTCTTATATTCAAAACCATCTTAAGTACAGCCTTAAGATGTCACGAACCAATCAGAGAGCTGTATTAATATCTTAAAATATTATTTAAGACGATCTTGAAATAAAAACGGACTATGAATACCAGCTAATAATTATTTAGTTGAAGCTTAAGTAATTCTACGTGAATTACTTAAGTTTGACCTTTAAAAACCTTCTTTCTTTTCTTATTATAATTTCTATAGATTGCCAAACATTGATAAAATCAACACAAAAGACAACTTTAAGATATTTTTCAAAGAGTTTTTTATGAAATATTAAAATATCTTAAAAAAACAAATCAGCAGCCCCGAAAACTCTTAATACTACATTTTTTAAATCGGAGAATTTTTAGTATTTCCGTCCGTCATATTGGTTCAGTCATTTTTAATTTTTGAGTCCTGATTTGAAATCAGCGATCCTTTCCCGAAAAAAAGCGAAAACTTTCCCGAAGAGTGTCCTTACATAAACCTCGAAAAATTGTTCAAAACCGGCATTAAAACTGTAGGTCTCATATGATCGTGACAATTAAATAATCAAATAATCAGTATGCGCACCATAAGCATATGAGAAAGGTGTAACATAGGCCAGAGGTCTAATGTAAGAAGAAGAAGAAGAAGAAGAAGAATATAATTCACACAGAGAATAATTTTTACAGCAAATGTTACATTGTATTCTATTCTGAATTTTATTATATTGTTGCCATAGCCAACTTTCACTTTTCGTATCTCTTTGTATATTATTTTCTCCAATACTTTTTTAGTTTTTTTTTTTGAAATAAGCATTTTGTACAATTTCAATGTTAACCTTACATAACATTTTTAACTCTTAATAACTTTATTAATAACTTTATTACGCAATCACTTGTTAACCAAGAAGGGAACTTCTTTGTACGATGCTTGTGCTTTTCTCACTTTCCGACTGGATAGAAGATATTCTTTATTAATATATTAATTATGTATTTGCTGAAGATGGCTAAAATCTATAGCCGAAACGTTCAAACTAACATCTTTTAATATACTACATTATACTATTAATGATTATATAATTTAATATTATAAGTGTAGATTGCGCTCCTCTTACCGCGCTGACTCCTAGCCCCCTTAAATCTGTATTATATTTTTAGTTTTTTATTTAAGTCATGCTTGATCAAATGGCACGCTAAATTATATCATTTCACAATACATTAAATGAGTAATAATAACAAATCTTATAATTTATCATTTGATGTGTTTAATATAAAATGTGCTGAATATCCACGAATGTTCAAATTCTTTTTTTATGTTTTCGATTATTTGTGATTTATGATTAAGATGATTCTTTAAACAATATACTAAATATCAATTTGTAAGATATTCATCACAAATCTTACATTTTAAAGCGTATCTTTCTTCTTATGTGAAATAACCTCGCCATATCAGATCGTTTCTGCAATTCGTGTTTCTTCATCGTGAAATATTTTATGAGCACGAAATAAGTGTATTTTTAATGGTAATATGTTCTATATATATATAATATAAGAACAAATCTTGCAATTTTCTGTTTTCCAATTTATTATAATGTTGTCGTATCCAACTACTATTTCTTTGCAGTGCTATCATGTCTGCACAGTACGAGGGTAGTTCGATTGCGTGTGATAGCAATTCGAAGTGCAACTCATGAAGTTTTGCGACTGCAATTGCAGAAGTATGAGCGAGTGTATTATCTTGATGGAAAAGTCTTTTTCTTTGCCAAATGCGGACGTTTGACTTTAATAGCATCGTTTAATTGCTCCAGCAATGCTAATACTCTTCGTTGATAGTTTTGCCTTTTTCTAAATAATTTATAAGCACATTCCATACAAATTCCGATACCATCTCTATGTCAGGCCGAGAATTTTTCGAACTACCCTCTTATCTTAAGCTAACTTTTCATACGCTGCGGCAGCAATTTGTTGCTATTGATTAAAAGTTTTACATGAGATGACGCACTTCCAACGCAAAATACATTTTGCATCCGATTGAAGTTCAATCGGACGAACAACGAGCAGCAAGGAATTCAAAGCCGAGAAAAACTGTAATATTTGCAAAAAAATGTGAAAATTGAATACGTTTACAATGAGTACATTTTTATTAAGATTTGAAGTGATGTAAATACATGTAGGCAAAAGCAACAATGTTTCTAAAATTTTTATTTGTGTGCAAAAATGCATGTAAGCAATAGCAGTTTTGTTGAAAAAATAGATGTTTAAAGCAAAAATATAAGCCAAATACACTTTAAAAGCTTATTATGTTCTTAATTATAAAATTGTTATCTCTGTAGATATTCAATAATTCCATTTTGCTCTAACTTCTTGAAACAGTTGAGAGCATCTTGAAAATAGTAATGAAATAGTAATGAAAATAGTATGGAACATACGATAATAAATCAAGAGCTACATCTTCATCGAACGAAAACAAGATGAGATTATATTTCGAGATTAAATTTATATACAAGTTTATGCATATAAATATTTTTCCAGAATGGCCGTTGACCCATAATTTTTTTGTGATCATTAAAATAATTTTTTAAACTATTATAATTTCAATCAATATTTTTGAAGAAAGTCCATAATAAGATTTGTGTACAGTTAGTCAAAGAAGTGTCTGGAAGCCTTATCTGTCACTAAATTATATGTGAAAGGCTACATTTTCAATTTTTTTTCTCTCTTACTTTATTGTTAACCTACCGTTAATCTACGTGGAATTTTGCACATGTTAATTTCGGTACTTTAATTTCATTATATATGTATAAAAAAATTAGACATTTCTATAGTAAACTCGATTTACTAAACCACCTTAATCAAAAATTGTTGTTTAATATAATTAAAAAGCAATCTGTCCCGTGTTATCAGAGATCAGTGAAAATCATAATTATGTAAATCGTTAAAATATATTCTTCTCATATATTGCAGATTGCATGGCCATCGATGGAGACGTTATTGGAGAAATAATTTCGTGGTTCGTTTGATTCCCGATAACGACATTGAGAACAGCTTCGATTCGCAAAGCTCGATTGAGCATTTTAATATGCGAGACGATTTTGAACAATGGAGACTCGAGGAGAACGACGAATTCGCATGACTTTTGAGCTTGTCAACCGCACGCCATATAATCTTTTAATTACAACAACTGTTTTCTATTTTTATATCTTCGTCTTATTGTCGGAATCTTTATACAGCTGCACTACACTTTAATTGCAATTTATTAATTGGACATTTCAATTGAAGCTCATTGCCGCATAATAAAGGTGATTCACTATATCAGAGTTAAATTAAGATGCGCATATTTCGGAATGCTTTCAGAAATTCACGCGTGCACGGATTTTATAATATTATTTAAATATCTTGTATTTTTATATAATTCTAATGCTTGATTAAAATAATTTAAAGATTATTGATGTTTTGGCACTCTCATTAAAATGTCTCGTGTAACGAGAGAGAAATATGTTTGATAATTCAATGATAAAATAATTAAGTGCTCATACTTTTTATAGTTATTATTCTATAATATTAGTAATAATAATTACATTTATAGTTAACAAACAACAAAAATAATATATGTTGACATAAAAAATAATGACTAATTATAGTTAAATTCTGGTAATTGCATATTTTTCTCAATTTGTTGCTTTTCATTTCTGATAATTAAACAGAAGTGTCACAAACTTATTCTTGTTAATAATAGTAATATAAAACAGATAAAACTGCAGAAAAGAGAACTCGCTGACGACCTTGATCTTAATATATGTTGTCAAGATCATCACCCTAAATAATTTCCAACAAGTTTTAGCTGTCGCTCGTTGTTTGTTAAAAAGTTTAAAAAATAATCTAAAAAAAGTTTAAAAAATAAAGTCTCTTTTCTACAATATAAAACAAAAATTTTCTGCTTTAAAATATATTTTATGACTTTCCACGCAAAGAGACTCCCATCCCACCTCCCCCCTTCCTTGGAGACGCACGAAACGATTCCCATGAAATATTTTTATACGGACAGCAAAAGTGGATGCAAAAGAACAGGAATCAAAGGACAAGTATGAATAAACCTGCTTTCGAATGATCCCGTTTTCTCACTTTCATTTTATTGAGAGCAATTACCCGCACGCGGCTGTATTATTTATGTATGTCTCGTACAGTGAAAAAGGATTAAATTCATTAATGGTCGTGTTCCTGCCTACTCGCCATGTCGCGTTGTAAGATTCTCAAAAAAACTTCTGAATCACCATTAATGTTGCAGTTTTGTCGTCGTTTGCGTTTCCTCATTACAATAAACTATAATATGTTATTCAAAAAATATTGATACGTTGTATTTATTGACCATTATTGATATTTTACGACCTATTTAAATTATCTTGGTGTCTCGGAACTATTAATCATTAGGCACCTGAATAAAGTAAAGTAAGCAACTTTCATATGGACGTTTATTGATGCCTCGATAAGAGCGATATGCATCTCGTTGGATTTATGTTTTTGATCCGTGCCAGCTTCTAACAATAAACGGATCATTTCTAAATGTCCATTAGAACATTGTCATGGCCAATGTCATGGTGTCTTTTCAAATTGATTAGACTGCCATATATTGATGCCATCCTTGTGTTCAAGCAAGATGACTTGAACATGCTTGGCGTTTGCTGCATTCATCAGAGATGAACCGATCTCATTGTGATCCTCGACATTGATCCCAGCCAAGAAAGGTCTTTAATACTAAATTATTAAACAAGCGAGATAAATTCTCTATCCGAATCGGGTTATAATTTAAAAATGGAAAATGTCTCATTTAATATAGAGGACAGCAATGCTACAAGTTCTCTGATTTCTGCGAAAAGTCTTTCGATTTTAGCCATTTAAATGTTACAGACGGATTTAAATGTCACAGAAATGCTAAAAGTTCTCCATTACTCAACGTTACGGAAAACATTTTCTTAATATTTTTTCAACGTTTTCGTTCTACTCGAATGTTAAATTTTTAATATTATGAATATTTGGATATACGTGCATGTGCATCAACCAAACAGATGAATGAGCTGTTAACAAATGTTATGATATTTTTATTGTGCATTCAATTGTTGCATATTTTTATTGAGCATTCAATTACATTTTAGCATTTTATTACAGTGCGGCAATGTATTTGTTAACAAATTTGATGTTATTAAACAAATATTAATAAATGACTTGATTACGTGTTCTTTTTACACTCTTCTATTCTTCTAAAATAAAATAATCTGATGAGCAATGTTATGTGTGTTGTTCTACATACTGCAATTTTTTACGATGTTCTTTTTCATTAAGTCCCTCTTTCTAATTGTTGCAGATAACACTTAACAAAATAAAAATACGGTTTGCCGAAATACTCCGCATCTTGTAAGAATTGATATCTATTGCTTATTCTCGGGGCAATTGTTTCCAAATTTATTACGAAAATATTATATATATTTTCCAACTTGATGTTAGGACCGTGGCACATAAACAATATAATTCGAAAAGTGATTTGAACATTTATATGAAAATACACACTGAGAAAAGTAAGTTTGTTATTAGAACAAAAAATAACTTATGTGATAATTTAATAAAAAAATAAATCGATCAGTTATTGCGAAATATTTCTTATTATTCGATGTAACAAACAATAATTAAGTAACAAACATAGTTTATACATTTGTACTTTGTTTCTTATTAAATTATACATAAATCATCTTTTCTTACTAGTTTTAATGCTTTTGATAATTATAGTTTAGTTTTATTCTTCTGAAATATCGATATTCTGTTAAAATTCTTAAAAACCGAACAAAAGAATCCTAGCATGTGTAACTGAAGATAAATATTCTTGTCCTGAAAAGAAAAGATTTTCCTTTCTTTTGTAGTGCGCTATGTTAAAATAAAGATAATTCTCAAAAAACTTACTTCAAAAGTTATCTTCTTCTTTTTGTTTTTGAACAGAGTTGCTGCATGTAATCTATTGTCGCTTGATAATAGTAATGTTTTAAACTGTATGGAGGGAGAATATAGAGTTGGGCATATAGGTATATATAGGTTTCAACCCGTCAGAGATCAGTTTTTGTTTGTTTGTAGCAAAGAACAAAATTGGAATCAAGTAACTGGAAGAAGTTTTACGTACTAAAGGAAGATTGAAGGCTTGCTGTCGTAAAGTATATCAAATTTGATGTAATTAATGTACGATGTAGCGTCAAATGTAACTAACTACTATTTCAGTATAAAATAATAATTGTTGCTTGCGAAAGCATTCATGTTTCACGTAGCACGAAAGATTCGAAGCTATCCTAAGGTATATCAAATTTTAATTTGATTAAATTCTTATTTTATCTAAATTTTATTTATTTCAATAATTTTATTATCATTTCTTAATGAAAATTATAACTTCGTAGATGTACCATTGAGTATATAAAATATATTTGACAAGTATTCATTTTTAATAAGAACAAAGATATTGGAACAAAGATGTTGCAGTGCGCTGCGATAAAATAAAGAAAATTCTCAGAAAATTTATTTCGAAGATTGTTATCTTCGTATTTTTTTGCATGTGAAAACAGAGTCTGCATGCAGTCTATTGCAAGACATTCAATTTGTCGTCCGATTTTGCACTACAAAATCACATCTAAGAGACCAGATATCTCTAGATATCTGAAAGATATCTTAAACTGTTGCATAAGACAGCTTTAGATCCTTATAAGATTGATATTTATCAGCTAGATTTTATATTCAAGACTGTCTTAAGTGCAGTCTTAAGAAGTTACGAACCAATCAGAGGGCCGTATTAGTGTCTTAAGACATTACTTAAGATAGTCTTGAAATAAGAACGAACTACCGCCTTAAAAGATATCTTTTCGTAAAAAATGCAAGAGATATCGTGATTGACACATTAGATTTGATTAAATTATTATCATGAAAAATATCGACAAATAACAATCAACAGTTTAAACGAATTCGTCGAAAAATTTTGAACCATATCATTGAAATCGGCTGCTTATTCGATCTTCAATGACTGTTAGAATTGATTCATTAATGAGTCGATTCTTTCGTTCGTTGATGCATTAAGTTTAATTAAAGGTTTAATTAAGCATGATATTAATCAATATATTTTATATTTCTTTTATCTCGCCAACGTTGTATATACTCGTTTTTACAAAATAGAATTTTTCTCTTTAAAAATGAGATTCTCGCGATCAATGCAGTTGCTTAATCGAGTAACATTATCGATGATGGTTTAGCGATGTCGATAATGAGGTGTCAAATACATAAAATGGTTTTACTCAAGTAATTCTACTTGATTAATAAGATAAGAT
Organism: Atta cephalotes; assembly: GCF_000143395.1. NCBI lineage: Eukaryota > Metazoa > Arthropoda > Insecta > Hymenoptera > Formicidae > Atta > Atta cephalotes. The sequence continues at coordinate 267,499 of NW_012130159.1, read as the reverse complement.
CTAGTTTTCGAACCAGAAAAAATTGAAAATCGTGGTGCATCGTTCTCATTAATACGTGAGAACCTAATCAACTTTGCTACTATTTAATAATGAGAACCACTGCTCGAAATCCCTACGACGACCTGCTGCATGCAGTTTACATTTTAATGCGCAATAATGACTGGCATGCGGCGTCGTTGATTCATAACGGAATAATTATACTTGTCTATCGCACTTCTCGTTCGAAACAAATTTTCATACAGAAAATTTAATCTGTATGAAATACGCGTATTAATCTTCATAAAAAAGAAACACAAATGCGTAAATAAAATTAAATTATTAATTCAGAATAAGAATTTATTGCATTCACTCAGGAATACTCATCTAAGGATTTTTACATTTTAGAAGCAAGAAAATGAATACTTTTCATTTATATATTATATAATGACACGTTATTATTTCTTAGCATTAAATAATAATTATACCCACGTAGCACAGTAGTGCTTATAAAGCACTAAAAAGCGCTTATGCAGATGTACGTCTCTAGTAATTTTTTAGTGCTTTTAAAGCTTTTCAAAATATAATAAATCAATATCTTTCTCATAATTCTGAGTTTTGTTGTAATAAAAGGTCTTTCCTTCAAAATTGAATTCCTTCAAAATTACTGTGATGTTAATTTTATTCTGTAATTCAAATTGAGGAATATCTTGAATCTTAACTGAGAAATCAATTCCTTTAGCAAATTTTTATATTCTGTATGTATTATATTTTGAAGCCCTTTTTTTGGTGTGCACAATGCATATTGAACTGAATATCTAAAACACTCATTATCATTATTTTTTACATTGATGCATACTTGTTTTTCTTTAATCCATTCTGGAAGTTCTATATATAATTTTCCACTTAATGATATTATTTGTATTTGTTTATATTGATTTTTGAATAGTTTACTGTCTTCAATGTCCAGCCTGAGCCTTTATTCTTTGATCTACAGAATAAAAATTCATCACATCTTGATATGAATAAATCTTTTTGTTCATTCTAATAAGTTTCAAGGCTATCGTTTTCATGCTTTAAATGAGTTAAGTTCCCTCTTAATATAATATTAGATAACTGAAACTTGTGTGTCATTTCAGCTTACATAATCGCTTTAAAATCGCATTCCAGTTAGTAAATTAACCTTAATATTCTTATGAAGATTCAAAGTATTTCTAATAATATTAATAGCTTTCTCCTTTATTAAATTCATATATGATTCTATATCTAAATCTCCTTCTTGATTATTATGTTGATATATTAATCTTCCTTTATAAGCAACTTCAATCAAAATAAAATCAGGTTCAGGATTATGCTTTGCTTTATGAAGCGCTAGCTGAATTTCTTTAACATATTTATCACATGTCTCACATTTTTATCTTCTTTACTTGGTTTTTCTTTAGTTTGGACAAATATCTCATCATCAAAAGGAAATATTTCGTTTATTTTCTTATTTTCCTTTGCTTTTTTTCTTAATTTTATAAAATATTGTAACTGTATTTCACGATAAATTTAAAATTCATTTATTATATTCGGATCCATTTTAAGAATATATAGAAAGATATAACAGAACATTGAAAGAAAACCTATAATTCTTCTTTCAGAAGAGCATTATAAAGGATATAACAGTCTGTATAAAAAATACCAATTACAACGGAATTTTTAACAGATATATTTAACAGATATACGTGACAAAGAAAAAAATATAACTTTATTTATCGAATCTTTATTTATCCCAATAGAAAGATCCTCCCATGGTATAAAAAGTAAGGTATATAATTTTTCGAAAAGGCGTCATTTCGATGTCGAAAATAAAAGTCGAAAATTTTTGAAATTTCTATTGATTTCGATGGATTTTGACTCCAATTTCGATTAATTTTTGAGTTGGAAATAAAATCTTGAATTGATCTGGTCATCATAAAAATACACTACTAATGTCACTAATGCAATAAATAAATTCGACAAGTAGTGTCACTAATAGCGTAATAGTGGTGGAGAAAATTTCATTAAAGTTTCATTGAAATTTTATTGTGAAAATAAGTATTATTGATTAACATCATATTTCAGAGGATACACGACAAAATTATAATAAAAAAAATTTATTTTATGAATTCGAGAACTAATTTTATGATATACTCATGCGCGATCACCCATCCGAATCTCTTTATCATACTTCATTTCTTGATTGTACGAAAAGTACTCCTTCGAAGAACTATGAACATTATAATGCTAATGGATGTATAGTTGTAACATATCTGTTCAAAGATGTTGTGAAAGAGGCGGAACATAAAAAATATAATTAATGTTAAATATAGTAGTAATGTACAAATGACACCGTGATAATAACTTGTTTTTAATAATATTGTAAAATAT
>NW_012130159.1:263614-265074 GCF_000143395.1 Atta cephalotes | reverse complement strand
TATATATATATATTTTACTCTAATAAATTTTTTATACCAAATATTACAATTACTGGAAGTAGTTCTATATTATGTCATATGTCGTCATATACTACAGTAGTAACACTAGTATCAGCATTGATCCTAGTAGTATTTTTATACTTCCAAATGATATTGAAAATTGTATGATAAATCAACATTTAAATTTCATTAATTTAAAAATCAAGATCGATTTCGATATCGATTCGAGTTAGAATTAGTTTAACTAGACTTTGATAGAATCGATGATATTTTTCCTTAATTTCGTACTCATTTGTAGTAAGAGATATTATTCCCTAAAATTCCTCAATACAAAAGTGATGTAATAAGAATATATTAAACTACAAAGTACAAAAAAAGTAATATTATTCAGTATTAAAGTAATATTATTCAGCAGGAGTAGAATAACAATAAAATAAGATACAAAGAATTACTAGAAGAAAAGATGTAGATTACAATTGTAAAAAATTCCGATTCCTATAAAAAAATTCCACAATTTTCTAAAAAGTTATAAAATTATCTATAAATTTTGAAAAATTTTGAGAAAGCTTTTATGATTAGAGCGATATTGCAATTGTCGAAATGAAATCGAAAAAAATGTTGATTCGACCTTTGAACGAAAATATTCAAAATATAAGATTATGTATCATTTATATCAAAAATATTAAAAATGCATCAAACTCTCATTGCATTCTCTACATATGTAATTTTTTATCACTCGAAAATGTTGAATACAAGTTTCGAATCGACAAAAAAATTTATTTTAATTTTTTTAATGTATAAAAAATTTATTTATTATTTTTTTAATTATTTAATATTTTTTTAATCAAAAAAATTAATTTTAATTTTTTAAATATTTTTAATATTAGTTAAAGGAATGACAAATGCTCAAACGAATGACAGTTGATTTAGATATGCCATTGTTAGATATGCTTTATTTCTAAAAGATTGATTGAAAAGTCGCTTGCGTAAGACCTCCTATGAGCACCTCATCCTCGCATTATTAAAAGGGATACGAGCTAATGCTAATGCTAATGACGCGGCAGTTCCATAACTTTCAATTCTCATAACTTGAAAAATACTGATAAAAAAAAGAGACTTTAATCTAGTGTTTTGGAAAACTCCCGACTTCAACTATTAGATTCTAAAATCAAAAATAGGATATTTCGTTTAAAAAAAATCGATTTGATCTTGACTTGATCTTGGTGGCGCCATTCAAGGTCAAATTGATAAGGTCAGTCTATAGATCATTTCAACCCTACTTTTGTATAAAACATTTTTCTCAAAAATGATTTCTTGACTTTTCAAGATATTTAAGAGGTCCGGGACTTTTTTACACTCGGTTTGTTATATTTTGTGTGTGTGTGTGTGTGTGTGTGTGTGTGTGTGTGTGTGTGTGTGTGTGTGTGTGTGTGTGTGTGTGTGTGTGTGTGTGTGTGTGT
>NW_012130159.1:262107-263594 GCF_000143395.1 Atta cephalotes | reverse complement strand
ATTATTTTTGTATGAAATTGAATGGAAAAATAAATGGATTTCTTTTTACTACACCTAATATATATACGGAGCAGAAATGACTTAAACTTCGCGCTATAAATTTAACAGAGTGTGTTTATATGTACAATGTAAGAGTATTATATGTTTTATATTCAAATCTTGATTTTCAATAATATATATATATTTTTCAAAGTATATAACTTTAATTATATTTGGACTTGCATTTTATTTTAAATGTCTGAATAAAAATAATCAGCGACAATTAATATTTTTGAACATTTAAATTAGGAGGGAAAGGGATGGGCAAAGACAGTGGGAAGATAGTATAGGATGAGGACTGCGAGATACAATGATAGGTACAAAGAGTTTGTTACGGGAAATAGAAGTCCCAATTATTTAAGAAAGGAAAACATATGTAGAATAGGAGTGTGAGGGTTAGTTAGGTTTAGATGCGAGAATATGGAGGAAGGAAATAAATATTGACTAGGAATATAGAGAATGCGTATTTTGCGGAATAGGGATAGAACACTGTATGGAATACTATGTGGAGGAATGCCCGAAAGTTGGTTTAGGGAACTAGAAAAGGATATGGAGGAAATATGGAAGAAACTTGGAGCGAAGAATTAGATTCAGTTAAATGTAAAGTTTTAGGTAAATTAGAGAGAGAAAGAAAAAAGAGATCAGGAAAAGGAAAACGGAGGAAAAGACAAGCGAGGAAAGGAAACATGGAGTAATATATTTAGGCAGGAGAACAAATTTACATCTAGAAATGCGTGAGACACGATTAGAAAGGCTGTGACATAATATTAGGAATACATATTGTATTGCGACATATCTATGTATAGTTGTAGCTAGGAATCGTACTATTGTACTGTAATATATTATATAGTATAATATATATGCAATGGTCAGACTGTGATATGTAGGTAATAAATATTATAAGATAGAAGAATATATATTATGATATTCAAAGAAATGAAAATAAGAAAATCTTTTATTTGTTTTTAGAGTTAGATACTAGCAGTGTGAAAGGATGAGTGTGGAATTTATGTAAATCAAGTCCCCTTCTTGGCTATGTAAATAAATGTAAATAAATTGGCTGAAGTATAATAAATTTTACAACTTCTCTATTTTTGAACATTTAAACAGGTTATTATTAAAAATAAAATTTTGTATCGTTAAGCATAATTAGCATAATCAAACAATTAGAATATTTAGAAAATGAAATAATTTCAAATAATTTTAAATAATGAATTGCATGGAGAACGTGTACGCATAAAATTGTGATTGCATTCGAAACGTACATATGTGTACGTCTCATGAAAAAACTTTCGAAAACTCATAAATAAATTTGTAAATAAATGTTTTAATTATTTTTATTATAAGTTCTTCCAATTGAAAATAAAGCTACAGCAGTTGAAGCTAGGCGGTCTAAAAGCTTAAAGCACTCGCGGTAAAGAGAGAGAGAGGAATATATTCGACACTTA
>NW_012130159.1:221047-260134 GCF_000143395.1 Atta cephalotes | reverse complement strand
TAATATTTTTTTGTAATAAATTATTTATAAATTTTAGTACATTTATCAGCATTATTAAGATCTTTCTAAGATCTTCCTATCGTCAAATTATCAAAATTACTAAGCAATTTAATTTGTGATAGGTAGGCCTGTTCTTTTTAACTTTTTAAACTTCTTGTGATTTATCTTTTCTCACTTTCTCTTCACATAAAGAGAAAAGGAAGAGAGATGCTTTGTAAGAACTTCAGTTAAAAAGAACAGATGTACTACTACGGTTGTTCTGTTTATGTAGCGTTTCAAAAATCCAGCGATTAGTTTGGCAGAATTTGATACGCATTATATATAAATTTATAGCGAATTATTTCAGCATCAGAGATCATCTAAAGATCTCCAAACAGCAAAAAGATGTAATTATTCAGAACCGAAGAATGATTATCGCGGAATGGCCAACACAACGGTAGCAGGAGCATTTATTTCCAATAAATCCTAGAGATATAAAATTTAATAATGGTAAATTTAATTGGACGCACTAGTGCAGCATATTAAAGCCGTTGTACATTGATTTAAGTATAAAAAGAAAATGCAAATGTTTCGAATTATAAAGTATACATATTTTACCTAACAAGTACAATAAAGTGTATTGAGTATTTCATGATTTATCCGATTTTTATTTATAATATAGTCTTGCGTTAATTTATTATTTATCGAATTCATTATTCATTACAGTTTCAATACCAAGAAAAAAAATTAATGAGAATTATTTTTATTATAGATCTAACTAAACTACCCAGGCAAGATCAAGGATCATAACAACAATTTCAGAGTGTCTACCTGGAAGATTAGAGCAACTCTGGTATATATATACATCTAATAACTTTGCTTTTTGCTGTGTATAAACTCGAATTAAATTAATAACTAAACTCAAACAGTATTATCGACAAACAATTTATTATATATTATTATATAATAAAAAACTATTTTTCAATCACCGATCTCGATAATTTATATATTGGTGGATGGGGAGATGAAGGAGGAGATATATAAAACAGAGGATGCAATAGATTCAGACCATCATCCACTGGTAATTTCAATTTGAAGGGAGATAGGAGAAGAGAGGGGGAGGGGGGGGGAAGTGAAAGGAAAGAAGCATGTAGAGGAGTTCAGGATGATAGGGAAGAGAGATATAGAAAGAATGGAGTGGTGGGAGGGGAATGTGCATAACGGCCTGAAGAAAGTAGAGAGGAGAATAAAAGAGGTACTGGAAAATTTAGAAATGGAGAGAGGAAAAGAAAGGAAGAGATATGTAGTGGGATGTAGGAAAAAGTAGAATGTAGGAAAAAGAAGTCAGAGGTGAGAAGGGTATTAAAGAAGTGGAGGAAGATAAGGGGGGAGGAGAGAAGTACAGGAAAGAAAAAGAGAGTTATGTGAAGGAGTTATGTGAAGAAAAATGCTAAGAAAAAAAAGGAAAATGAGAGGTGGGAAAGAAAAGGAGAGAAAGCGAAGAATGAGGGACAAATTTGGAAAATAATAAATAAGGAAGAAGTGGAAAGGGATAAATAAGGAGATAGAGATGAGAGAGTGAGAGGATTATTTCAAAGAATTGTTAGAGAGAGGGAGATTAATAAAAGAGGAAAAGGAGAAAGGAGGAAGTGAGAAAGGTGATTAGGAAATTAAAAGATGGAAAGGCAATGGAGATAGAGGGGTTCCGAACGAGGTGTGGAAGTATGGAGGAAAAATATAGAGGAATGAGTCTGGAGGATATGTAATGAAGTATGGGATATGTAATAAAGTATGGGATATGTAATGAAGTATGGGAAAGTGGAGGATGGCCAGAGGGATGAAAAGAGGGAGTAATGAAAAAAGAGCAGAGAGAGGAGGTAAGGGATGATGTCTATAGGGGGGGGGAGGGGATGTCGATAATGCCGACACTATATAAGGTATATACGGCGGCGTTGGTGGAAAGATTAAGGGAGGATGTGGAAGGGAAGGGATTAATTCCATCGCATCAAGCGGGCTTCAGAATATTATATTTAGTATCACTTAAGTACAACCATTATAAGACAATATATTCAAAATAATAAAGTACTAATCTTTAGATATCATTCTATACTAATTCTAATTTTAATTCGTACCACGAAAGAATTCAATTTACTGTTGAATATAATTAGATAAGAATTAGTTTCTTGGACGTTCAAGTAATGATTGATAATATGATTATTTTTGTTATTATTATAATTATAAAAAGCCTACAAAATTCAGGCAGGTACTTAAATTTTAATTCAAATCCGATTGAATATAAGAAAGTGTAATTATTGAATAACTAGACAGAATTTTATTCCTTGTACATCCAAAAATTTCACGAAAAAAATATTTATTCATTAATTAACATCTTTTTAAATAATGGATATCCATTAGAATTCCTTTTTTTCCATTATCAATAGAATTAGTTGTCGCGTAAAAGTAAATTCGATAAAAATTCATAATTTACATTTCCACCTCTAATGGAATAAAATTATGAATAAAAGATTGGTAAGTTAATATTTTTTAAATCTAAATTAAGTTGTTTAAAATCCATGAACGAATTTATTAAAAATAATCAGAATGTTCTTATTACCAGAGCGGACAAAGACAATGCTACAAAGGCAAAGCTACTCTTATTAGATAAAAATGATGAATATCTTAATAAAAATGGAACAAATGTTAGCTGATAAAGATGCTTATGAAGTGATTTCGAAAGATCCTTCCAAAAAACTAACCAATGACCTTTACAACCTCATTAATAGATGAAAGAAGAATAATTATATTGATGAACTTACTTATAAAAGATTACGCACCACCGACAAAATAAAATCAAGAGCATATGGGCTGCCTAAAATTCATAAATCCAATGCGCCTCTAAAAATCATTGTCTCTTCGATTAACAGCCCTTTGTATTCATTATCGCTTTTCTTACACTTCATAATTAAAAACAACAATGAAACACGCAACCAAGTGGAAAATAACTTCCAATTAGTTGACAAGCTAAGTGGGACTTATTTTGAAGCTGGCTATCAATTGGCTTCTTTAGATGTTGTTTCGCTTTTTTACTAACGTACCAGCAGAAAGTGTAGAGAAGAAATGAAAGAATATAGCGAAGAATATAAAGATTCCTAAAAAAGAATTTTTTATAATCATTAAACTTGTCTTGGAATCCATCTATTTTTATCCATCCTTTAATAATTCCTTTAATAAGAAATTTTATAGACAGATTTTTGATTCTCCTATGACTCTCCTCTGTCACCGATCGTAGCTAACATAGTTATGGAAGATTTAGAAGAAAAAGCATTCCAGTTGTTATCATGTCGTTTACTCTTTTACTTCAGATATATGGACGATATTCTACTTGCTGTACCATTCGACAGTTTAAATGGAATATTAGAGATTTTTAACTCGTTCCATGAATTCGCCTTTAATTCACGCTTGAAGTGAGCAAAGATAATAGCCTGAATTTTTTGAATGTGAATCTTATTGTTGACGAGCATAGAATTATATTTGACACTTATAACAAACCTATATTTTCTGAAAAATATTTGAATTTTCACTCGCAACACCCTATCTATCATAAAAGAGGTGTAATTTTTAATTTATTTGACAGAATTTTTTTTTATCTCACCCAAAATTTCACTATAAGAATATTATTTATACACATTTTGTTGAGAAACGGATATCCTCTTCCTTTTATATTCTCCGCAATCTAGATGAGAATTAAGTTCCATTCTTATAAAATATAAGTCCACCTTTCGAACTAAAGACTCTAATACTTAACTGTAAACCTTTTGTAAGAATCATTTCTGAATCTTTTTCCAACATAGCTAAAAGTGTCAATTTAAAACCGATATTTACGATTCCGAATATTCTGAAAAAATACATCACAACTGGAAAAGATATTCTTGAGACAGCATGATATTGTTTATAGGATCTCATGCAACGATTGTGATGCATCATTGGCCAGACAAAAAGGCAAAACAAGAATTGCAGAACATTCGTCGGATATTAATAAAAAATCAAGTTCTCCAAGTGTCATATCTAATCATCGGATTTCACTTAATCATAATTTTGATTGGAAGAAGGTTAAAATTTTAGACAGGGAACCATCTTACAACAAAAGATTGACTTCAGAGATGATTTTTATAAAGAGAATGACAAAAGAATGGACTTAATTTACAAAGCGACACAGAATCGTTAATTCCAGAAATATATTCTCTCGTTATACAAGCACTTTCCCCTTCCTGAATGTTACCCGTCATCTTTTTCCTTTCCTTCCAATTTTCGCACTCATATTGGATGATTTTTTCGTTGCTTGATACTTGTATCAGTTCGAAATAAGTTTTCAAGAGACACAGAAATATATGGCAAATTTTATATCTTTCTTCTGAGTTAACAGAGTTCTGGTCTTAACACTGCTTATTTTATACACTATTATGCGCTGTAATTCTGATCATCTTTGTTAATAATACAGGTATGACACGAATTGTGCGACATTTCAATTTGCGTTAAATTCTCTTTAGTTTCAATTATTACTTCATATTATTTTACATAGCAATACTTCATCACGAATTGATGGATAAGTGTAGCTTAAAGCCTTCAATAAGAGATCCAATAACCTTATACCATGGTAAATTATCATTCCTAACGCATCCTTTTTATCGAGATAAGACTCCTGCACTTCTGAATTGACACCATGGACAGATGTAAGGGGAGAGTCTATCACTTCTTGCGGCCATATCAAGATTGTCGAATTACACCGTTTGTTTCGTAAATATTGAGATTTTTATATGTAATGCGTTAAATGTTTCTAGAATTTTTATGTCATTATTTTAATATGAACAGTAATTTTAATTGAAAATGACCTGATGTAAGATCGAAACGTATGTATATCGTTTTGTTAAATATAATTTTATAATTCACAATATTTTTATAATTCACAATATTAGCGAAGTATATCCTGCTTGTGCTTTGAGCCCTTTAACGTATTATTGGATTGTCCGGAAAGTTCGTGCCGATTAAAATATAAATTTTAGTATACATTTATTAAATTAAAATTTTCTGCGTTTCCATTTTCCTTCAACATCGGCACGAACTTTCTGGACAACCCAATATTTCAATTTAAATTAAGTTAACTCATACAGCACCGATTATTGCGGAAAATTTTCAGAAATGTTTCAATCTTTCACATCTCATGTGCAACAGTTCCGAAAGAATTCTACAATATGTCATATGAAACGTTTTAGAATAACTTATGATCCAGATAATAAACAGTCACCAAATTTGTTGTATTATTTTTAAACGTGATTTAGAATAATCTGTAATTTTTTCATAATTTTTTTTATCATCTTAAAAATACAAAATATCCTTAATTGTGAAAAACTTTTGTATACAAATAATAATATTGTGTGGAAATTGCAGATGTTATTTTTTTAATAGTGATTATGTTTATATGTGCTTATACATATAATATGATTAATTAATAGTTGGTGGTAATTATTATTTTTGAGAAATACTTTAAGTTTATTTAAAACAAATTTGTAAACAGAACTTGAAGACCTGTGAAAATCTTTTTCATCATAAATAAATTATATATATAATATTATATATATAATATATATATATATATATATATATATATATATATAATAATTATATATATAATATATATAATATTTTATTGTGCATATCCTAACTGAAGACTATAAGATTCCTATTATGAGTGAAGCTTGCGAGCTTTAGCTTCAAAGCCTATATAGAGTATGAAGCTTCAATTCCAATTTTCAAAGATAAGGTATTCAAAAACATATTTAAAAACATTTTTAAGTTATAATTTACGTTCAGGATCGATCATGTAACTTTTTCTTTAAAGCGGAAACATGAAAAGTGAAGTTTTTTATATATGTACATATAACATATACATATAATATATAATGTGTGTGTGTGTGTGTGTGTGTGTGTGTGTGTGTGTACAAAAAATTTTCCGCCTTAGGAAAAAAGTTACATAATCAATAACCTAATAAAATGTCCGCAATATGGAACCGTAGCAAGACATGAACATTATGGTTGTAACATCTATCATTGCTGTGTAACAAATATCATTGCTAAGGATAGAGCAACTATATAAGTCACTTTTATAATACTATTATATAACCTTTTTATATTGATGGGATAGTTTCCTATAACTCTTTTGTATTGATGGGTGAAAATTATCACAATTATTCGATTATAGCTACCGTAACTTTTTCTCCATGTGGTCGCGAAACGATCAATTTATTTCTGTTTAATATAAGAAAATGGCAGAGTAGAACAAATTATGAAAAAAACTTTAAAAAAATTAGTCAACCTGTGAAAAGCAAATATTGAATTCATGTGATTTAAGACACGTTGCATTAACAAAATCTATAATAGTACAAGCAGTACTTGAATTTGGAAAGGGATCTCTCTTATTTGTGCTGTACACCTTTTTCTTAGAAACTGAATTATTGTAAAATTTCTCATCGCACACACGTTTTCATAGATTAATTATAAAAAAATAGATTCAGCCTTAAATTATATAAATATAAACATTGGTCATTCACAGACAAATATACACAGGGTGTTTCTTAAAATCCGTCCATGAATCATATAGCGTTTCTGATTAAAAACTGAGTCGAAAGATCTTTTAGATCTGTTGCAATTTTCGCAATGATTAACCAAATTTAATTAATTTCTCAATTAATTTCTCAAGATTATCGAAACGCATATCCGGTCACATCTAATCATTAACTGTTACGAAAGTTCCAAAATGATAAAGGATTTTTTCACTCAATTGTTTAGTTTCAGGAATAAGGCGCTTTATGATTCGTGGACACACTTTAAGAAACACCCTGTATATTAAATAAATCACATAATCTAATGTTCCAGTGTATAGAGATTTTCAATGAATTACATGAGAAATAATACCTCTTCAAGATAGCCTAATTAAAACAAAAAAATTTTTTAAATCCCCTTCGTTTGTGAAACATTGCCGTGACCAGGATTCGAACCTGGGTTACTACGGCCACAACGTAGGGTCCTAACCACTAGACGATCACGGCTACTCGAGGATTCGTGAGTGATCGATAACGCTTGATTGATCCATTGTAACGTTGATCCACATGATCACTCGAGCGCGAAGTCGTGGCTCCATGCTGCAATTGTATTGCTTCGAGTCACGCCATCGCATTGCACGAAGAGAATCTAAGATATGGATCTGTGATTGTATCTCGATTCAATATTCAAAACTGTATATCCTTTCAGTACTCAAAACTTTCAGATTCTGAAATCGCGAATGATTGACAATTACAATTTTGCTCTATCACGTTACGTTTTTGAAAAAATTGAATAAAAGTGCCGCAAATGGCATTTTTGGATTCAAAAACGTGAAATAATAGAGATCAATTTCATTTAGGGATTTGTTTTTAGTCACAAAAAATCTATAAGTCAGCTATTATATTGACTACTTTGTGCAAGAATAACAGTTACAATAAAAAGAAAAAAACTTAAATCCGTAGATAAATATAATACTTTGAGGACCGCTTATGCAATTTGAATAATCATTTGCATCTAATGGTTTAGCAGATCGCTGATTAAATTTAAAATCAAATTATTAAATATAATTTATTTAAACGATTGTTGTATTAAAATTGTTGTATTAAAACGAATTATTGTAAAAAACAAACAATTAATTATATTAACATGTAACAATTATCTATATTATAATGTATATAAGTAGTGCATTGCATTATTTTTTCATTATTTTTATTCCAGTCACTGTAAAAAAAAATAAAAAACAGGCAACATATAATTTAATTATAATTTACAGTTGCAACCATTTTTATTAGTAATAATAACTATAATTATAATAATAATAACTATAATTATAGTTATTATTACGATAAAAATATCATTTTCGGTATAAAAATATTATAATTATTTTCGATTGTCAACTATATATATTTGTTGCCAAAACTATACATAGAATTATTATTATTATCAACATTATAGCAATAATAATTATACTTGTGGTAACATGTAATTATAGTTACAAATATTAAAATTTTTTCTCACAATCAGTGTAATGTAATAGGATTATAATTTGGCGTTAGTTATTAAGGTGTTAGTTATTAAATCTTTAGGTTTGTTAGCACTGCATACTCCAACATAACAATACATTGAGAAAAATGGTCTGGTTAGATTAAATAGTAATTCTGGTGGAAAATGGACGAATCAGAATTTTCTAGTTAAGTCTACTAAAATTCTGATTGATATAATTATTCTGGTAAAAATAAGAATTCTAGTAGATTTTATTAAAAATATTGTATCAATCAGAATTTCGATTATCTCTCAACTAGAATTTTAATAAATTTAACCAGAAAATTTTGATTTGTCCATTTTCAACCAGAATTTTTTTTCACTGTATGTTCCTACCTTCTTTGGATCCATTTATGAAATTATATTATTTGCGCCTCGAGACTAAGAAATATTCTTTAGAAACGCAATTAGAAGTACATATGTAATGTATTCATTTCGTTTTACTCATTAGAATCATGGAATCCGCGTTAACGACCGCGGAGATTGATTTACAGCTATAATTGTAGCCGTTCCCCCGTAATTTCCGCGATGCGAATAGCCATACAACAATGGCGTGGCCGACATACGCGAATGAATTGGTCATCGTAGATGTTTTCTGGTTTCATTGCTTGCTTTCGCGCGAACGGCTTTTTGCCGGGTTTACCTGCAAGCGGCTTCCCGGATTTCCTAGCAATTAGCAGTATAATACCGTCAAGGAAATAAGATTTTACGAGCCAACCGCGGCTACTTTTACGCTACTCTTGAACCGAATCGTCCATCGTTTTTTTATTATTTTTAGTTCAACGTCGGTCTTCGTGCGAGTCTATATAGTGACATTAACAACTTTAATGTGGTTAATAACGAGCGTTCAAGAGTGTAAATTATATAAAGGAATGTGGATCGCATGCCATAAATTAGATGTCGAGAAATGTCGAAGGATTCTACTTCCTTAAATCTTTCCTCTTATTTTATTGATAATTCTAGAGTAGAGAAATGACTAATGAGATTGTAACACGTTAAGTCGTCTATTTCGAGCTGGGATCATGTCGACCGTATTTTTGTAACCTCGACGGAACCTCTCAGCTCGATGCAGAAATGCGATCACGCTTTCATCCGGGGAAGCTCGTTCCCGTAGGTGTCGCGTGTACAAAAAAGATAAAAAAGTAAAATGGAAGGCGATATCCTTCGGCAACATCCCGGAAGCGTGCATGCCAGACGAGCACATCGAATCGACTCGCGGAACGCACGGATTCGTTCGAGTCCAGAATAGACATTCGTTTATATTTCGACACTACACTTAAGTTGGTCGTTGACAATTCGACCTTAATTTTGACAAATAAATATCTCGACAAGAAAAATACAAAGTACAAGTTTCTGAAATGGGAAATTGCATGGAATGAACGATTTTATTGAAGTATCTAAAATTTAGCTATATAGATATTGATTTAATAATAATTTTGTTAGACCATAAAAATAATATCATGCACGATGCTCAAACAATAATGACCCAGTCAGAAATGACAATGGAATCGAGTCGAAATCATCAAATTCGACGTCGATTCCATTGTCATTTCTCATTGGAAGCAATGCCACAAAAAGTTATGACATTTTGACAACTAGCTTGAGCTACATAATTATTTTGATTTAATTATTTTAATTTAATTAATATTATTTATTTCCTACATATATTATTTTTTGATGGTTGAGCAAAATTATTTTTAGATGTGTATCTAGCTGAAGTTTCATATACTTCAGCAAAACTGTTCTTTCCACGTAAGAAAAAAAAAAAGAAATAAATAATGTATCAACATCATCTGTCGTTAAAATTAAGAAAATTTTTTCACGAAAGCATCGTTAAAAAACAATTGTTAACACGTCAAGAAGGATGTGGATCAAATCGTCGCTACCGATCGCATGCACGATCCTCGAGATTATCCAGGAGCGGGTTATCGTGCGTGCGTGAGTGCGTGCACGGTACACGCAGTGTGTGCACGCGCGCTATGTTATTATATTTTGTCGGTCGTGCCAGATGCTGGAGCCGGCCCTTGCCACTGGTTACTTCTGGTTTCATATTCCGGCGCGATGTATTTTTGGAGCACGTCGCGCGCGCCGCACTGCTGTACCTCGTTCTCGCTCGAGAAAAAAGAAGGGTTGAGAAAAGGGAGGGAGGCTGAATTTGTTACTGGAGACACGGCTAAGAAAGCAGCGTGCCACGGATACGTAAAAAAAAGAGAGTCTGCATTTTACGGAGTCTATTACCACGCACAGTGTGGCCGTTATCGTTAACGTGTCACGAGATTATAACATGTCGAACAGTTATTTCGTCGTATACAGAATAAGTGTTTTATATCAATAAAAAATATCACAATATATTTCTACAGGTTTTTAATTACAATCATTTTCCTATTTTAATATACACTCTAGACCAAAAGTTTGGAAAGACTTTTTAAAAATTGATATTTTTAAGATTACATACTTATTCAAATATCGATAACAATTTTTTTTTAAGAATAATTTAGATCCAATAATTATTGGATCTACAATTTTTTAAGTTTCCAAACTTTGGACCTGGAAAGTATCTCAAAAAAATTATTTCGATTTATGCTATCTTATATTTTTTATATATATATATATATATATGTATATATACTGTGTTCCTATTAATAATTGATAAAACAAGACTATTATTAGTATGAGAATAATCTTCTAAAGAATTACAATCTCACAATTACTTTTTATTAATGTCATAGATATTAGTCTATACATCTAAATGATTAAATTGGCAAGACATTAAATATGACAAAGTAGAACTCTGTAATTCCAGATCAATACTCACATAATACACGGTACTTCGATCTTATTGATCTATTTTCCAATTGAAACAAGATCGACCACTCGATTATCGCGATGAACTCAGCCGTGACAGCGCGTTTACATCGTGGCACGTGCGAAACAGTGACCATGTATATACTGTCGACAGGCGAGATGTAAACGCAAGATGTAAACGAGTATCAGCCAGACCGGAAAAAGCTCGGTCTGCGAACGCGACATCACGGCACCGGCGAACTTTGTGTCGAAAAATAAAATCTTACATAATAGCACACAATTGAGATATCGTGACAAATAATATTAATTGAATCTTTGCCAGCAAATAATTTCGTACTAATCAATAATCAATCAATAAATTATATAATTGAACACTTAATACTCTCTCTATCACAATAAAACCATTGGCGGATCTAGAAATTTGTCAAAGAAGAGGCCATTGGTACGTTGCAAGTGAATTTTTTTTAAGGTCGTATGAAAGTCATATGAAAAAATAAAATATTAAATCATTACATTGAAAAAATATTAAATGTATAATTCATAAAACATTTTTAAATTATATCAACAGAAAAGAAGAATAATATAATGGAATCTACGTTTCTTATCTAGGAGTTTCTTAAATAAAAAAATGTTTTTAATATCAAGATTATGATTATGCATTTCGGAAATTAAAAATATATAACATTTCCTATCAATATTTTTAAAAAAGGATATTCTAAGGGAAGAGAGGGAAGATAACCCTCTATTCTCTCTCTAATGGATCTATCAGTAAAGCTCAGTTCTTCTTCAAATTTTTATTTTACGAGGCTACGATCGATTTTGACGAGTGCCTCGTTCATCGAATAACCGAGAGAGACGGTGAAAAAAAATATAAAGATGCGAGTTTGTTCGAGAGATGACCACAACTGATTTCCACGATACCCGCATCACATCACCCGCCCCCCACAATATTTATTTATCTTGAGTGCGCGGGCCTCATCGTCCAATTTGCGCTCTCGCGAATATCTCCCGTGACTGAGCATGAAACCATTTTGCTTGATAATGCTGGTTACCTCGAGGATCATGTTAACCTCCTTTCGGAAGAGCTAACGGTAAAAGCTGAAAGATAATTTTTAAAGAGACATTACAACAGATGAGCTGCTCGAGGTAATGTCGGATTATGAAAACGTGTAATTATACATCATCAACCGCCAAGCGAGCATATATAATTATTAATTTTACGCAGTTATATTAATGTTCCTTATCAATTGTCCGTCCTACATTAATAGATGGTAATTATATTATCATTATTGGCAGTGTAGCCTCGCAATTTTTCCAATGAGTTTTTTTTCGGATAATTTACTTAAAAAAAAATTAGTGATATTTGTAATTATAATTGAATAATAAGATAATTGTGATTAGGAGCTCAATCGTTATCAGAAAATGTAGTAATGTCTCGAGTATCAAGTCAAATCAGTAATCGATTAGAGTAACCCCGAGAACGAACCGTATATTTATATTATCACAAGCCGACAAATTGTAAGCATCCAAGATTATCAGATTTTAATAACGACTAATCCCGTTCTGAATAGGCTCAATTAGTGGCTTGGGTTTGAATTATTAAGTATTTATTATATTTGAATTAACTATTTGTTACATTCTTTCTAAATCCTGCCACTCGTGATTAACTTTGTCAATTACTTGAATTGACTATTTCTATCACATTTTCTTTAATTCTGCTGCTCTTAAAGTGTAGACAGTATGTAAA
Source organism: Atta cephalotes (assembly GCF_000143395.1). Taxonomy (NCBI): domain Eukaryota; kingdom Metazoa; phylum Arthropoda; class Insecta; order Hymenoptera; family Formicidae; genus Atta; species Atta cephalotes. Next base: position 247,464 of record NW_012130159.1, on the reverse strand, counting down.
CAGTGTCTTTTTACATATTTTTTATTAAGTGCATACATATTCTACATGATTTTCAAATTTAATTTTCTTGGACAACAAAATTTATTCTGTACTTTTGGTTAATTTTTGTATAAGGAATCACCTTCATCTTATTGTACTTGTTTAATAAAATAAGTATTTTTATTTTTCATCTATTTGCCCTATAAGAAGAGGTACTGCGACGTAAAGTTCGAATTTGGGAATTTTGCTTTAAGAAATTACACATTATTATAAAAAAAGTACCCTGTGGGGTGAAGACCCAGCTATTCTTATGTATTTTGAGTCGCTGAATATAAATTTTCAATCTAGAGCGAAAAAATGACCCATTTTTCCCATTTTTGCTCTAGATTGAAAATTTACCCTGAATAGTTCTATTTTGATGTCAAATTCGTATTCAGCGACTCAAAATAAGGATAGCTGCATGTGTTTACCTCAGCATAAGGTACTTTTTTTATGTGCCTGTATTATTATCGCCATTATTATTATTATTGTCGTCGTTATGAGTATGATTTAATTATTACTGCTGTAATATTAGTAGAAATAATTGTTTATATAGTTTTATCAAACAAATATATACATAACTGGCACTGAAATTGATATTAAATTATAATTAAATTATAGTAATAATTGCAACCATTTTTTTTCTTTCAAAGTTCATTGCGATAACATTTTTAATTGAATAATCGTGAATAATATATAAGCGTGAGAAAACGATATTAAAAATTGCAAGAATTAAAGAGCGCATTCGAAATTTTGAAGTATTATAATGTAATATATCAGAAAATATAAAACGTAATCCGGCAAAAACTTTTCCTTTCGAGCCGAGCGCAACATTGCTGTTAACAGCGAGAGCATCGAGAGCGCAGAACTTGGCACAAGCATTATTCTATTCCCCTGACAATGTGATCAAGTCCCTGTTCGGGACTCGATTGCCAATTGTTTCTCCTTTTCAGGAAATATCTAGCTCGTATCTAGTTTGTACGAGGTCAAGGGTCGTCAACCTCGTGTCCAGAAAGTTCGTACGTACGCGTTACTGGTAGACGCGCTGGTCAGCGATGGTCATTATGTTAACTGGCAATCACGGTAATGCTGTCATCAGCATCCGTACTCTTACAGCAATAACTATAATGCAGCCATTGTAGGCACTCTCTGCATAATCCGGGTATTATAGTTAGGTGAGTTTTCATTGATCACTACCGGGTACCCGAACGCGTTAAGTTAATTTGTTACGAAGACTTGCCTGCGCACGAAAAAATATAGAACGAATCTCCACTTCAATATTTGTAAATTAACATTTAATGAATATCAAAGTAATTTTCATATTAGATAATCTTGTAAATTCGATAATCTAAATTCGAAAATCTCCTGATAAAGCTACTGTTTACTTACTGCTAACTTCTTAAATTGTAAGAAGAGCGAGAAAATATAGTTAAAAAATTCTTATTAAATTTTGCCAGGAGAATAGAATAATGTTTTAATAATGCCTAAAATTCTGCTATCATACGCTTTTGTAATCGTCTCGAAAGAAGAGTTATGGTTTATATTTTATTTTCTAATATTAACATTGTAACATTTCGAACTTTGGACGTGTATTTTCATTTTTGCAAACTTGCATTAAAATATAAATATTTTTAAAAATAATATTTGCGATATAAAATAGATTTATAAAATATATTGAATATTTCTTTTGTGTTTTATTGTTAGTAATAAATAAATAATCATATATATGTATATTTAGAACTGAATGGAGTCTAACTAAACACTGAGAGAAAAACTTGTTTTATATTTATAACTATAATTATAACCTAAAAAAGACCTTTTTAAAAAAGAAAAAAATATTCACCAAGTGCATAAAAAAGATATTGAATACATTCTTTTTAATAAAAAATATAAAAACGAATATGAAATAAATGTAATTAATCAAGTATTTCATTACGCAAGACACATGAGATAGATTGAAAGTAATTAAAATTGTCGATATAAAATTGTAAATGGATTATAGTTTTTCTTATATTATAGAAGAAAAAACTTCGCGTGCACGGGTCGTACTAAGATACAATATTCTAGAACCAATATGTTTTCATAATACGGAAATTATTTGCAATATGAATTAATAAAAAATTCAGTTATCACATACAATATTCTGCAGATATTGTATGATTTAAATAACTACATTTTTTTATGCTCAAGTTCATTTTTATAGTTATAATAATTATAATTATACTCATTTCTTATTATCCAATTATATATATTAATTAATAGAATTATACATAGTTATTATTACTTATAATAGTCAATCATAATTATAGTAATATGTAATATTATATTATAGTTATAAATACCAAAAAAAGTTTTTCTCTCGATAAATAATGCAAGTTATGTGACAGTTGTCAAATTAAAAGAAAAATATAAAAATTAACTTTTTTTTAAAAAAGAGAGATTTCTGTTTTTTAATATATTTATCAAACGTATTTATTTTCGTTATCAATTTAAGCACACATAGTAAATAGTCGGAAGCCTTATAAGTGACTTTCGGCTTCGACAAATATTAAATATTTTTATCAAAAATTCAATTATGATCATCACGATAATATATATATATATATATATATATATAAAGATATATACAACAAAGATATGTACGACTCACCAGACCGGCGATGCAAGGTTCGCGCTTCTCGCTCGATGCACACCACGTCCGCGACTTTCCCGTCGCCGTCACTCGCGATGCATCCTGCTAAACTCACCTTAGGAGAAGTGCATAACTGTTCTCCTTTCGCGGGTGTCAGGAGCTGCAAGCAAGAAAAATACTGTTATTCGTTCGCCATTAGACGGGCCGATGACGGACATTGGCGGACTTGGCTGGCCGACGTGTACGGCATAAATAGCGCGCTCGTGACAACGTCGGTTAATTAGCTCGACACCTGTAATTAGCCCATCGTGTTTGAGCGCCGGGCGGTCCGATTAACGGAGACACGAAGGCGCACGAAAAAGATTCTCACTAAAATTAACTCTCAAAAAAGCCTATCTAAGTTATTATACTATTATTGCGTCGTTTCGTGACACTAATGATCACCAGGAAAATTATTACACCGCTGCATTTGGTTCACTTCCTCGCACGTGTCGCTTGCGTTCTTTCGCCGCTCCGCGCGCGTCATGCGATGCTTTTTGACGTCATTTCTCGGTGAAATAAGCAAGTGCTTGTTCACTCGTGAGATCGCACATTCATTGATCCGTAATTGCCCATGACCGCTTGCAATATTTTTGGAATATGAAAATTATATTAAAAATATTACATTTAATCGAAATTGTTATTCTAAATTTCTTGGAGTAAAAAATCTCACTCCAAAAGAATTAAGATACTGCCACTATTGAAAAAGTGAAAAACATTTGCAGTCTTGAATAAGAGTGGCAAATTAAAGATTTTCACTCTTTTTAGAATTTGATTTCTTTTTAGATGTGATTCATTCCAAAAAAAGAGTGAGATTTCTTTTCTTTAGAGCAAAACTCAAAAAAGCAAGAAATCTTACTCTAAAAAAAAAAAAATCTATCATTCTTATTCAAAAATACAAATATTTCATTTACTCTTTCACTCTTTTAATAGTAGTGGTATATTCACTATTTTGGAGTGAGATTTTACCTCAAGAAATTTAAAAAGTAGATCGAGACAAATCGGATCACAGGGCGAACACATATATTTTAAAATTTATTTCTTCTAGGATAGATCGAGATGACATTTGTAATTAATTTTATTACTTTTTTGTTTCAAAAGCATTTCGTTTGAAACAAAAAAAAGATAATAAAAATAACGACTAGTTGTCTTAAAATTTACATTGATCCGATTCGGTTTGTGATTCGATTCGCCTCGGTCTATCCTAAAGGAAATAAATTTAAAAAAAATGTTTTAATTGATACGTATTCAGGAGCGACGTTATAAGACAAAGTATAAATTGGCAAAAGGATTTATCGTTCTATTGCCAAATAACGCACGCCGAACACGCGTGCACAAACGGTAGAAAGGCACATCGCTTCCGGTAGTGGGACCGATCACATCCGGTGATGGCTGAGCGTATTACGTACGGTCGCAACGTGTTACGAATCACAGCGCGGTCCTTTTAAAGCAACCGCCGCTGATGGCGGGAAGCGTTTTTACGACTGCATGCAGAGAGAGGAGACATCTCTTAATTACTACCTTAAGCACGTTGACGACGTTATTGCATGACGCTAATTGCGAATTTAATGACGAGGATTAAGAATTTGCAGCGGAGATGACGCGCGACAGGACGGCGAATTTTTACTAGGGAAAACTTTCCGAATTGATTCAAGGTTGAAAAAAAACATAAATAACATAAATAAAGCAGATTTTGATGCCTTATGATATTTTTGTGTAAAATTTACAATTTCTCGTTCAAGCAAACTGCGCGTCAATTATTTGTTGGTCTTGAAATAGTTCTTACTAAAATTAGAATAATGTTATAAACTGTATGGCTAAGTATGATATCATTCATAACCAGACAGAGTATCAACTGCGCCATTCGAAATTAATAGTATATCGAATATGATCAACAAAAATGAAAGAGTGAAGACACAACCAATCCTTTTCTTTTTAAAACATATTACGATTAGTTGAATAGAAAAAGACTTCGCCGTCTTCGTGTCCTATTCTTCTCTCATTTTTATCGATAAATTTTACACATGAATAACGCTACTCATGCTCTCCCTGCTGAAAATGTTTTTCATAATTTTTATACGAAGTGAAACATTTTTCAGAAATACTCACAAAATATTCGGAAAGTTTACATCATCTTTCAGAATTTTTCATACAAGTGAATTCTAAAATATTCTGAAATTTCTCATTTTACAATTTAAAAACTATTTAAAAATTTTTTTAGATTTTATAATTTCAGAAATTACGCTTACAAAAAAATCTTATAAATATTATGATATTTTATAATTAACATATATGAAAAATTTTGAGAAAAGATGTAGCTTTTCTGATAAATGTTTCAATTCGTGTAGAAAAATATAAGAAAGTTATAAAATTACAGAAATTCTGAAAAATTATATGAAAAATTCTGTGAAAAATTTTCACCAAGGCTATATCTTTGAGTATAATAAATTTTGAATTGATGACATCAAAAGTGAAAAAATACATAATGAAATTTCTTTCAAAATATATTAAAATAGAAATATTTGACAATAAAAAATAATATTTGCATTTGAGTATAGAGTAGGTATATTTTGTACAATACACCGAAAATTCTTTTATTGTAAAATACGAATAAAATCATATTTATTTTAATTCGGCAGCTGTCGTATAGTTTGTTTCATAATTCAATTTCAAACATGATTATTTATTAATTGTTGTACAAAGAGAGTTTTCAGTATATAATGCAACTCTATTTTATCTCTTGCAAATGTTGTTTTATTAAAAATATTCACATTTTAATATAGTTTGTAAGAATTTTTTTTTATATTTTTCTATTCTGACACAAAATGCAAAATGACTGTAATAAATAGATAGGAACCTTAAATTGACCTGAAATTAAAAAATTTAATTGATACTGTTATTAACAAACATCTTCAAAAAACATTATAGAAAATTTATTACAAAAAACATCCCAGCTAGAATTTGAATCTGAATTTCCTTTATTTTGTGACCGGTATCTTTTACCAACTCAACCAATTCAACTACCGAGGTGTAATGTACTGAAAAGCGTAATGTACCGAATCAAGATTGGACTGTATACGCAATTCAAGCTGTTGGCGATTACCCGAGCGGCATAATCGTTTGGTTACTCGGAAATTTATGCGCTCCTCATGTGAGAATTTGTGGATTGCGCGGCTTGTTTCCCTTCCCGAAATACGACAAGAGGCGCGCGCGATGCAGCTGCGACTGCTTTGCAAAGCTTCGCAACTTGAACACGCTCTCACGAATAAAAGTAAATATGGGGGTGAGAGATTCCTTCATCCGTCATTTTCGAGTAAATCGTCGCGATGCAAACAGCACTCTGCGAGCCACCCATTTCTCCATCCCGAAAATGTATATCGCGTGTCAAAATAGCGGCGGGTAATCTCACGTAATGTGCGTGTTGTCGTATCGCTTCCGCTGAGATTAATCATCGTTAAGAGCCCGCGAACAAGGAGAGCACTCGCATTCCGGCGATGTTCACGAATCGTAAACGAAATTTAACAAGAATTCCAAACACCAGCGATTCTTATCTCTTTCGATTCTATCGCTGCCTGTATTACAAGATGCGCGAGGCACGCGGAACAACGTAGATAAAACAAATTATTCTGCTTTAAGATAATATTGTATGCATTACATAAAGTTGTAATTGACTCCATCTCATGTTAATTAAAACGCAGTTTTTATATTATAGGCCAGTTACTATTGTTTCACTCGCGAAATTAGATCATTGTAGATCACTTTTACCCTTACTTTTAGCCTTAATTGTGCCCACGCACTCTGAAAAGTTATTAATATCTGTAACTATAATTGTATGTAAATAATTATGATTGAAAGCTTTATTTTTATAGTTATTATTACTATAATAATAATAAGTATTATTATACATACATATATGTGCATAAATTTATATTTATAGTTTTGTTATATTAAAAAGAATATATAGTTGTCCCCGATTATAAATTACAGTCATTTTCGAATCAATTACCCCTTTTAATAAACAAAGAGAATTATAAATACATATATAAAATGTAGTATATAGAACTATAAATGTATAAACTATAAATATGTGTATATATATATATATAATAATATATATAGATCTATAAAATTATTACAATTGTTTTCGAGGATAACCATTCTTTTTGTTATATAGAATTATAAATTATTATATTTATTTTTATCATTGAGGACACAAGATTTTACAATTAGGCTTTAGATAGATGGAAGATTTACGTAGATAGGCCTATATAACTAAGGCCGTGAAGAAATTTTGCTATCATGATAGACTGTTTACGTCCGGCCGTATAGTTAATAAAGAAACTTATCGGCTTATCTATCTTCCTCTCTCTTCGAACTGGGAGATAAATTAAGAGATAATATGTCCTCGTTACCTAACTACACTCTCTACAGATACGTTGCATTTGAGATTCTTGAGAATCCTCTTCGAGGATCCTGTCGCAACCTCGAGCAAACGGGAAAGAGGATGCTTTATCATGAAGGAGTCCAATAATCGCTACTCATAAATAATATGACGGCTATTATACTCTCGCCCCATGAGATTACAAAGCTGTAGCACGAATTGCAACTTTGAAATCGCATCTCTTTCACTGATTTTTTTTTCTTCATACAATTCTTGCCTTGCGAGGGACATCTCGTACGAGTGCGACGCTCGAAAATGGTCCCGATACACAGCATCCCCATGGGCTTTCGCTTTCAGGTCTCCCGCAGTTCTCATCGTAAAAAGTTATATTTAATCTCTTGCTACCGGGCCCGTCGAGGCTTTACGATTCCCTCCGGCCATTCGATTTGGCGTTTTATGAGCGTTTGGCGGTCGGCGTGGCGGATCGACTTCGCGCGGTTAACTTCTTTCGCGCGCATCTCAAGATATAACAGACACCGCATCGTGCCTTCGTCGGGAACGCAGGCAATCCCTCTTTCTAATCGCTGCTTCTATTAAATCGCCTACAGCTACGAAGAATCGCCTCGTTATCGCGAAACATTGCCATGGCGAAGAGCGAAACGAATGCCATTGCGGTCCGTCGCGAATGCGGAGTAAACCGGTTTTAGGCGCGTGTCAATGATACTCGCCTCCTAATTCCTGCGATGCACCTTCGTCGTATTATCTCCGATAGGGAGAGACGCATACTTCGTTTCCTTTTCAAACTGTCGTTGTTAGAGAAGCGATCGGATTTTGGTTACCTGTACGAGATACGTTTGTGATAGCGTTTCGATAGATGACGTTAAAAACGATGACTTTATAACTTTTTTGGGATCCACGACATTGATCTCCGGACGATAAATCGATACACTGAGAGATAAATAGCTGGTGATTATAATTGTACGATAAAAAGAATTATGATTAGAAGATCTATTTTTATAGTTACTGCTGTAATATTAGTAAAAATAATTATATACTTATATACGAAAGAACGTTTTATTCAAATATTTAAAAAGTATATATCTAGATCTGTACTTAGTTACATATTTGTTTTCAAATAACTGTATCTAATTATTTTAAAAGCTGTATCTCTCTTACAACACAGAGAGAATCATATAGACGCTGCGTAGTGTTAAATAACTACTGGTAATTTTCAGAGAGTAGACTCTCATAAATGATTACAAAATTTTTCTCAGGCTCAATGCTTAATTTTTAATAATAATATTGTATCGTATAATCATCTTCTTTATAGGATTTTCTTGAGCAAAAAATAAAAAATTGAGGGACAACATCACACGGTGTTCCCAAGCGGTCACCCATCCAAGTACTAACCGTGCTCAACGTTACTTGACTTCAGTGATCAGACGAGAACTGGTACTTTTAACGTGATTTGAACGTTGTCCAATTGCTTCGCTCATTTGAGAATGATTTTGTTAAATTTTGTGATTTATACACAGAAAAAAAGGATTGCTGCAGCAAATTAGATGGTAAAACATGACACAGCATTTTTAATTGGCTGTTGTAAGCAAAAATTAGCTGCTGCAGGCAATTAAAAATGCTATGTCATCTTCATACCTTCATTAAATTAAATTAATCACATTCTGCTATAATTATTGTAATACATTTTCTGTTTATGCGATTCATAAATTTCTCACTTTGCTCCAGCCTCCATTCCTTTTTCTAATGTGTCGCTATTTTCGCGGCCATCTTTTATTATATGTTCTATAGATTCTTAACGTTCTTTAAAAAGAAGAAGAAAATTAGGCGACACTCCAACCATTACCAATGAAAATCAGGGTCCAAATTATGGCAATCAAGTCGACGCGTTGATATTGAATGTTCCGCTTTGCGAAAAGGAGAGCGATGGAATCAATAAAACCGACGTTATCAGAACCGACATTTAGGACAAGCTTTCGATCAACGATCGATCACGACCTCGATATAACGATTTTTAAAAGTCGTTGTTCTGTCTATTATGTATTCATCGTAAGATGTGTCATTTCTTTTTTTACAAATCTATTCCTGCCCTCTACCTTTTTTCCTCACATCGCATTTTTTGAGAAATAACACTGAAAAAAGTTTGATAATAATTACAGAATGTATTCTGTTCAGCCTATTGTATAATAATATTCATTAAATATTATCAAACATAATAATACGGTGATTAACCGCTTGATAACAATTAGAAAAATAACAATTAGAAAAATAAGATAACATTTATTATTTTATAAAAATAAAATTAGCGTCCAGTTTTGATTATATTAACATTTGTTTAAATTTATTTCATCAAAATTTTCGGAATTATTTAGGCTTGATTATTATTTATTATTTTCAGACTTAATTTTTTTTCAATGACTCTCGCACTTTAAACTTCAAAGATTTTCGCAGAAAGTAATTTTTATGTATGCAATTTTTGTTTAACTACTAACAGATCGATAAGCAAGTAAAAAAAAAAATGAATAGACTACGTTGAGAGCGCGGATTCGAAGATATATCACATAATTCGGTGTTTAAGATTGCCGAGCGGATTATTGGTGGGATAATATTTTGACGGCAAATATATTGCTTACTTTTCTTGCAACACCCTCGTGTTGAAGAAGGCAAACGTATTTTCGTCGCGTTCCATTCCTATGCATCCCCTGCTTCTCAACGGACCTTCTAACAGTCCTAATCCTTTCTTTTGCCTCTACCCTCTTCTCTCTCTCGCTCTCCACATTTACCACGCTCTGGCTCTCGCTGCTTCTCCGCTGTTACGCTGTTAAACGAGCGGATCGCCAGTAGCTATCGGCGCGAACGCATCTGGAAGGAATAAAGTACACGTTACGAAGGGTAAGCAAGCGGTCGTGCAAGCGGCGTGGCGTTGCAAGCCGGGCAACGTAGACTGCATAAGTAATAGAGCCCGAGGGAACCAAGCTATTCGTTGGGATCGTCCACGGTACGCAAACGCAGGGGATCGAAAGGACTCTCCTGAGGAAGGTTAGGAAAAAAAGTCATTCCTCCAACAGAGGAATGATATCGGTATGTCTTTCCCGAAGGCTGATTTTCATAGTCCGCTCTTATTTCAAGACTATCCTTTAAGTAATACCTTAAGATGCTAATATTGCTCTCTGTGATCGACTTATGACATCTTAAGACTGTACTTAAGAAGGTCTTAAATATAAAAGTCGACTATGAGGCCCAAGTCATGATTTTGCCGCGATCGATCGACGATCCTTCACGTGAGTCGTTTCAGCGAGAGGAATACAAAGTTCAACTCATCGCATCGATCGAGATGCAGCAGCATAGAAGAATTACAATTTACTTTAGTAATTTGTTATTAGCATGAAATTATTTATAGCACGAAATTAAATTTTATCAGAAAACAAGCGATGCTGCGTGTATCATGCACGGAGGAGTGAATGTGATAAGATCGATTTATAAGCGAGTACGTGCGTATTAACAACTGCGAGAGATGCGCAATTACATCCCATTTTTGCTAATGACTGTATTTCAGATAACACAGCTCCTCAGCGTTGTTATTATATTGTATACTATATATTACATAGAACATATAAATAAGAGACCTTTTTATGTTGGCAAAATTTTCAGAGTTGAAAAGCACGGCAGCGCGTAGTTATCATTTTCTTGTACATTTTAATTCTTCATATCATATATAGTAATTTAGTGCGGAGCAAAAAGTTGTGAAATGTAAGAAAATGATAACACGCGCTATCATCACGCTTTTGATCAACTTTAAATTATTTAATATGAAGGAAAAAAAAAAGGTGAAAGGTGTAAGAAAATGATAATCACGCGCTATTGCATTTTCGATCAACTCTGAAGAATCACATCAACCGATATTTATAAATATTACGTACTTTATGATTTACCACTTAACGAAGAATAAAATAAAAGAAAACAGAATTTAATTTTCTGATGCTGATCGAAATAAAAAAGGAGCCAGTTTCTATATAACGAAAATAAAAAAATAGGCTTCGTTCCAACAAAGTTGGATAATGTGCGTTATGATAGGCGCAATTTACGGAGCTTAAGAAATTTAAGTTCTGATAAAGCGCGAATTCTTGAATATTCTGGTCTACACCCTCGGTAAGTCAGAGCGAAGAACGGCCTGCAGAAACTTTAATGCGTCGTATATTAATGTCATGAGAAATAATGGGGCTTCACGATGCGCCTCGCCGATGCAAATTGCGGATTGCATCGATTTATGAGGCGAACAGTAATTTCCACCGTATTAGTTGGAGCCTGACGTGCTTCAGACTCGCGTCTTTCTAGTATCCCTAGAGAACGCGATATATGTAGTACGCAACCGTTTTATCCCGGTGTTCCACTGTTCTAGCCAGCGCGCCAGAAAATCGCCTTATAGTGAGTAGAGTTATATTTCCGACCAACGAAGGGACATAAAACGTGAATTCCAAGAATCGGATGCGCATGCGAAACACGGATTTCCGATCGGAAAACGTCGCTTTGTTGTATTACGATGTTTGCGCGAGACGACTAAATACTCTTTAAATTGTTTGGAGTGAAATTTTCACTCTAATCCTGGAGTCACTGACTAGTTTACTCTAGGAAAAAGTATTCACTTTAATAGAGTGAATTCTTTCACACTAAGACAAAAAGTTCCATTAAGAGTGAAAAGTTCCATTCTTATATTTAAAGTGAAATTGTTAATGCTCTAAACTTCACTCCAACTTAAAGTGCAGAAATCTCGCCAAATCACGCCTAATGTTTTCTCAGTTCTTATTCTCGTACAAGTGCTATTTATAATTGTCAATTATTATAACTGTGTTTAGTTGTTTTGAATGTATGAACAACAACGTCAAATGTTTGACAAACTCAGGAATGAATCTATCAGAGGTAAGTTTGTACATTGTTATACATTTGTACATACATAAAATAGAAATCAAAAGGATACGAACAGAGGTTAAGGTATCTTGTAGATACTTTAGATAATGAAAAAAATGAATTTCTATTGAAAACGTTAATAAAGTGTAATAAATCGAAATTCATGTCTTCAATCTTGAATATGTTTGTACAGATAAAGTACTTAGAGATTTCAAGACTTAGTCAAAAATGCCTGTGACTTTATGATTAGGTTACAAAACGGTTTATAATTAGGTTCCTCTCTCCGAGAAAAGTCACTCTTTTTAGAGTTGAAGAATAAATCCAAATGAAGAGTAAACAATTTCACTCTTTTGAAAAGTGAAATTTCGCTCCACTTTGAATGGCGATATTTTCATGAATATTTCGAGTAACTTTTCACTTCAAGAAAGTGAGATTTCACTCCAAGAAATTTACAGTAGATACAATCAATGAGCGAGTAAAAGTGGGCAGGGCTTGATCTCAATGCTTGTCGCACCGACTTGTTTCTCCACATGTATTATTCATGTATCTCATTGACGTTGTCCTCCCTTTAAAAAAAAATCAAAAATGTTAATTTAAGCTATTATCGTAGAGTACTCGAAGGATAAACGGAAATGATGATCATTAGTAGAAAATTATTTAAGTGGCGGCTATGCTATTGGTCTTTAGAAAAAGAAATATTTAATAAGACATTTCAGGAGGAAGATAATAAGAAGGATAATCTGGTAAATTCTCTTAATTAATTAAATCACGTAATGTCAAATAGGCCATCGTTTATCTGATCAATAAACGGTGTTTAATTTGATTAAGGCAAAAGAAAAAGCGAATCTCACAAGCGAAGACGCACATTAATCTTTCCTTCCTTCGGACACGCACCTGCACTTGCGCTACGAATATGCTCTTGTATTAATACGAATAACGCGATGCGGAGAATTATGTTAATCATGACGGAAGGAAGTCATTTACGACGCTCCGTAAAGACGCGATTGCAAACGCTCGTAAAGCGCGGCACGGCGCATTTTACGAGAACCGCCGTTTACGGAAAGGCGACACAAATACGCCGATAAAACGTATAACGCTATTTATACGTGTAATCTGTAACAAATCAGTCGCGAAGAGACGATAAGAAAAAGTGCAAAAGCTTTTCTATAACAAAGTAATTATCGTGCGCCGAACGGAAATACCGCGTGATGCATAATGGGTGCAATTTTTCAAACCGCGCACAGTGGAATATGAATTGTTTCGGTGAATGATCAGCATTTACCGGAACGGATACCACAAATTGCCACGCCATTCCGCGATATTTGTGCTCTGTGGAATTGTACCCAAGTGCCGGAGGTAAATGTTCTTCTTCGATTACCTTGCACGATCTATCTTCTTGCATTGCAATATTTTGTAACGATCGATAACTTTAGGAATCGATAATTTCCGAAGCTATTTGTAGAATTTTTTTTTTTCAAGCAATTGCGAGTAGCTAGTGTAGCTAGTGTACTCGCGACAGCCGCGATAATAAAGTGCGTCATGTTGTGTAAACGCGAACTCGTCGTCGTTAAAATTGTACGAACACATGGAATTGAGAATAATAACTCACCTCGCGCCATGATTTGTGATCGGTCGTAGAGGAAATGAATGAATTTTCATCGTCGTCTTCGTCTTACTCGGCGTGACAAAAATTCAAGTCGTAAATCTGTCCAAGAAACGGTTCACCGATGAAGGTGGAGAACGCGATTGCGACGGTAATTTACCGTTAATATATTCGCAATGGAAATCCGTACTTGCCCCAGTGACAAAGCCGATACGATGCTATTGTTAATTCTAGTTCGATTAGCGTAGCGTAAAATTAACCATTATATGACAGGATGAGAGAGAAAAACTGGTTACACCTACGAGTCTATTATCTTACATACTGTTGGAAAAAATTTACGTTATATTTAACACATTTCACGTGCCCTAAAAACATTTTCCATTCTGTTAATTTAACATAAAATGCAAATATGTTAGAAAATGACACAAATCTTATGTAGTACAATTAACACAAAAAATATAACATTTTGAATACAATTTAGAAACAATTTATGGAAGTAAATTTCTTCAATAAAATTAACATCAATAGCATTTATATTATATATAATTAACATTTACAACATGCTAAATTAACACATATATCCATATTAACACATATATATAATTCACATATATCCTTTTATTCATTTATCTTAAGATCTGTTTTTTTATTCCTTGCATTAGATTGAACTAGAATTCTTTTTCTCGCTTTCGTTAAATATTAAACACATACCTATTTTATTTTAAATAAAAGTATACTAGTTTAACGACCTTTATATGTTATAAAATTACATTATTAAGTTGTCTTACGTATTTTTTTTTTATTGTTTATTTACTCATATAAATCAAACTTTATTTTAATACTAAGAAATGTTAAATTTAATACAAAACATTCAAATGGCATAATTACATTACGTTAAATTAATGGATGTATTAAAAAGGCGATACAAAAATGTTAAGGACTGATTTTAACACAAGTACAAAATATTTTACTGTTTGAATACAGAGAATATATTTTTTATAAATTTCACATAAAAATGATCGGAGATTCAGAAATTAGTAGCCCAAGTTTTCACGATTGTTTTTCGATATTATTTAATAGCAACACTAAGAAAAAAATATAATTTTTTAAATTTTAATAAATATTTAGTTCAATACTGCCAACTTTAAAAAAAGAAACATTTTCTTACTATAAATAAATATCCATTCAGTAAAATGAATGACTATTAAATCAAATTAATTGTTTCTTGTATCAAATAAATATATATTTTATTTAATATTTATATTTATATTTAATAAATATTTAGTTGGTAGTATTCAACTAAATATTTATTAAAGTTAATTATATTTTTTCTCAGTGAAAGATTGTGCACTCATAAATTTTCCATATAAATAAGCAGAATGACTAGCGTTTACTTCTTAATAACTTAAAAAAGAACGCAAAATAATCATAATTACTGGCGTATTTTATATACATAGCGACATACACAAAGTTCGTAGTGAGAACTCAATGTACCGGACGCGGACGTAAATCTGGAGCAACCGACGCGCGGCCAACCCACTAAATACACCCGTAAAATATATGTCGACGATAATTTATTTTCTGCTAAGTCATCCGAAGATTACCTTCGTTCTCGCATAATATTCTGGTCTTGATAGCAGTCTTGATAGCAACATCTACGTTACGAGCTTATTAATTCGTCGCGATACAAAAATGTGTATTCAATTGCTCCCATAAAATCAAATTTATAAACATGAAGGATCGTAAGCAGGCTTCAGGTAGAATGTAGTTTGACCAAAAAAAAATGATATTCTCGTTTCTCTTTCAGGATTGCGATTTGTAGTTCGCATCTGTTGCGAGCGTGACGTAGAAATACCCGTCTCGCGGTTCCCATGCAACAAACGTCGTCGAGTCGAGAAAGCTACTATGTGTCTACGTATAGTAGAAACCTCACCGTGCAACATTTTTGTCGTTACTATGTAGAAAGACACATTCTTGATTATTCTCTTCATATGAAAATCCAAGAGCAGAAATTGAAAGCTAACGTCTTTTATCACGCACTCGCGATATTCTATAAAATGTGAACGTGCATAATTTAGAGATATTGTTGGCACGCATTAAAGAGATAAGCATCGGCCGGAAATTGCGAGGACACAGCAAATGCGATCTTGTATGTGATTTTAGCTCGACTTTTTATTATTTATTTCGAACTTAATCTTAATCGTATGTATCAAGGATCTCTAGATGGAGTCATGCCAAATATCTTTACGCGCGCAGACATACTTCGTTTCCGAAATGGAAATTCAGGATCGTTCGAATATTAATTTCGTGTTACTCTCTTAATTAGCATCATTACGACGATAGTACGACAGCTGCGTTGTAACAAAGCTCGCTAAGACGAGCGCGTAACGCGGAAATAATATTATCCGCTATCTACTTTTACCTATTTTCTTGAAGTCAGGAGGAATAAAAAGAAAACAATTCAACGAATATATAAAGATAGAAGCGAAAAACATCCAGGCTCACATCTCGATGATTTCATTTAACTTAATAAGATTGTACACATCAATACAATGGAGATTATAACGAGATCTTAATTCAAGTTCTCGGTTGAAATTAGAGAGTCGAGAACTCATTATCTCTTTATTACAGCAATAATAATAATAATAATAATAATAATAAATCGATAATAATTATCGTTATTGTGTTGACTGTAATCATTGCCTTCTAAATATAGAATGAGAAATCAAACAGACAGGAAAAGATGTACGAATGTGTTGTGAGAAAGTTTACTGTGATTTACGAAGAATGAAATATTCATATGAGTAAACGCGTGCTAGTTTCTTCATTTCCGCAATTATCAAGGCAACAAAAGTGACTATTATTTTAATTAAAAACATGTATGTAAATATTATGTAAATGATTATTATCGCGAACACAGTTTAGGAATTTAAATTATAATTTTGTTCTTCTTCGGTTAAAAACGCGACTTACATAAATCTATTTAATCACTATACCGATTACGATAGACAATAAAAATGGAAATTTAATGTCTACTTTTTATAATTGTTATAATTTTATAATTATAAATATATATTTGATTAATTTTTCAATCAATCAATTTAATTTTACAGATTAAATTTATTTCTGTATAAAATAATTGATAAATATGAAATAACAAAATATGCAAATTTTATCAGATTTATTACTTCATTTAACTATTAAAGATATTTAACTATTTTTATTACCTCATTTAACTATTTTGGTTTTTTTTTATTAAAAATCGCTATATCAATTCATTTGCATACTTGTAATTTATAATAAAATTTGAAAGAGACGTAAATGTCGTTACTTCAAATCTCGACGTTCTCATTCAATATCGCCATTAGTATGTTCACCGAAAGCTGTTCCGAAGATTCATGTGCGCGGATAGAAGTCGTCGTGTACGCAAGGAATAAATAATTAGCGGCATGTTTCGGCAATCGAAAACGAAGATGGCTGCTGTTTGTCGACAGGTGAGAATGCATTGTGCATTTCAATTACCTCTCTCTATCTCGCTCTCTAACAACGCTTCTCTTTCTATTGTGCTACAAAGCCAAACTCTAATAGAAACTACTTAATTATCACAGCAAAATTAACGCAATAATTGATTGATAATAAATTTAGTCTAAATGTAATGATTATAAACAATTTTACGTATCAATATTTGATTATTCTCTAAAGGCGAGAAGATTAGCGCATCCGGTATCGAACCTTAAGCTTATTCCGAATTCTGAACGACAATCATGTTCACATCTTGATTTTGGGATGACCACCCTTTCTTTGAATCTCCGAAATCCTACTTCAGATGCGATGGGGTTGAAACTGACGTGAGGATCCTGCCGATCCTTGCCGTTAATTTACGGATTGTCCCGGACTGTCAATCGTGTCGACGCAAATAACAAACGAGATAGAAAGAAACAGAGAGAGAGAGAGAGAGAAAACCTTCAAGGATAAATTATATTTAGCCTCGTGAGCTGCACCTTCAAAGATATCTTCAAATCGATATTGGGAAAATATTAATA
Source organism: Atta cephalotes (assembly GCF_000143395.1). Taxonomy (NCBI): domain Eukaryota; kingdom Metazoa; phylum Arthropoda; class Insecta; order Hymenoptera; family Formicidae; genus Atta; species Atta cephalotes. The sequence continues at coordinate 229,828 of NW_012130159.1, read as the reverse complement.
AACGAAAATTATAAAACCACAATAATTTTTAGTTTTTCACAAAAAGATATACATTTACTGTAAAAACAAATCTTATATACATCTCTTGTATGTCCTTTCCGCCGACCAGGTCAACTTTTCTCTCTCTTCTCTCTCTCTCTCTCTCTCTCTCTCTCTCTCTTTCGCCCTTTTATTCATTCGTTCATCTTTCTACCTACTTTTTTTGTTTGTACTCGTCTTCATGTCAAACTGTAGCATGCCTTGTATCTTTCAGATTGTAAAGAGAAGTTAGGAAGAATGGTTGAAGAAACGCAAAAAAAGCAAGGTAACCAGATCTTACTCTGACCGAAATTTTGCGAGTTTTTTTCTAATTTTTTATTGAATCTAAAATAAAAAAATTGTTAAGATTCAAAAACGAAAACATTTTTGAACATTAATAAAGTATGAGACATTTTCAAATATTTATAAGAGTGCAGTTTTGTAAAGATTTTACAAAAAAAGTAGATAGCATTTTTAAGCCATATTGAGTACATATGTACAATATTATCTAAATGCTACTTTTTCTTGCCTCTGCCTTCATCTATTTATGTATATTTGAAAATGCCTCATATTTTTTTCGGTACATGTACGCAAGATAATTTACACTGAGAAAAAAATATCCTAAATTTCAATAAATATTTATTTCAATAATACCAACTAAATATTTATTAAATAAAAAATATGTTTATTTGGTACAAAAAATATTAATTTGATCTAACAATCACTTCTTTTTATTAAGTAAATATTTATTTATTGTAAGTAAATATTTGGCAGTATTCAAATAAAATATTTATTTAAATTTAGGCTATTTTTTTCTCAGTATACATGTGAATCTTTTTTTGTAAAATAAATAGAGAAATATTGGTCTTATGGAAAGATGTATAAATGATGAGAACAAAATAATAAATGTGTTACTTTTACGTTAATTTTAAAATTATAAATTCATTAAGATGATTTACTGACATGTAAGAATGCACAAAGAATTAATTTTTCCAAACAATTAACTTTATTTACTTATGTAGCTATCTATTTACCTGCACGTTTAGCAGCTAAATTAGATTAACAAAAATAATAAAAAAACTTTATAATCAATGTGTATACACTTAGCACGCATGTTTAAATTGGCTTAATATTATATATTCCATCTTACAAAGAATTTCTTCCTTTTAGTAATAAATAAAACATTCTAACGAAAGTATAAACTAAATATAATGTTATAAAGAAATACAGAGTAAAAAGCTGTCAAACAATTTACATGACTTATTATTAGTGCTGTTTGTTGAATTTACCATGTAATTACAAATAATGAGAGAGAATAATAAATCATATTGGATATGCTAGGCCATATAAAGTCCGATTACATTTTTAAAAATATTTTTTATATAAAATAATGCATTTTGTTCCTTTCAAATCCTAATTATAAACATACGCTTTATTTCCTTCAAGATTTCATCCTTAATTAAAAGTGAGAGATTACTTTTTTAAACAAAATTTAATTTTACATAGGTTCAGAATTATTAATAGAGATAGGGAAATGAAAACAATAGCGTCTAAAAATTATACGAAAATGTTTGATCAAAGAGAATTCAATTTAGGGAACCGGGCACGCTCATTTTCGTCGCGAGACGAAAATTATAATGATGAACACCTTTGAATACAATGAGTCGTCTATGAACAGCTCTCTCAGAGTCCAGTAATGGGACGGCAAAACGATCCGGTGAGAGCGAAACGTCCGGGGCGACCTTAATTTCGTTCGCCATGAATTTAAATCGCTCCTAATGTCAGCGACCAAATAGGAGGATGCGAAAGCATTGGTCCGGATCGTTGCATCGAATTACAGGCGATCGAGAGTGCGAGAGGGAGAAAGATTTATCCATGTCCCGATTTACACGGTCGTGAATGTATTTGAAGCACGTGCCAATTTTCGGTACTTCAAGCTGTCATTAGCTTTTTCTTCTTTGTAAGGAAACCGATTTCCTTGATTATTTGATACGTTTGCAACAGGATTTTAAAATCTTCTCAAGAAAAAATCTAAATGTAAATAAGAAATCTAAATGTAACTGCAGTGTTTTTTTTTAATTATTTATTTAAATTATATAGTTATAATACAATTAAATTTATTATATTTAATTACATTAAATATAATTAATATTCAAAGTGCGTGATAAGTAAGAGAAAAATTGCGCTTTTCTTATCATTTCATCGACATCTTATCCTCAATGTAAGTTTTAGTAATTTTATATCTTCGATTTAATTAATAGTTAAGTACTTAATTTGTTAATTTGTCACACTAAGGAGGACTTAAATTAAGGATCGAAACATCTTTATATTTTTATATATATTTATATATATTTTATATATATTTTTTTTTATTGTTATCTTGTATCGATTTCTATTGACTTTGTTTTAAATTAAATTTAATAAAAATCTAACTAAAAGAAAATTGTATACTTAAAACTATAAATTCTCTCTCTGCTTTAATATTCTTTAATGCTCTACTAAAAAAAAAGAAAAACAAATTAAATAAGATATTGATATTAAATCTTAATTAAAAAATTAATCTGAATATAAGTAGTTTTTCTCGAAGAAGAAGGAAAAGAAAAATTTACAAAACATAAGAATCATTGAAAGATTTCATTGTGAAAAGTTTTCCCACGATAAAATTTCAAAAACTCCAGGGAAAATTGTTTCTCGTAATATTTCGCTTATTATCGACCCATATAAGTGCGAGGAATGTCGTACAGTCGTGGGGGATTACGCATTACGAGAATACTTCTTACAAATAAGGTGCAGCACATACTTCAATGGAATGACGCGGTGCGGTTCAACAGTCGGCGGTGATTCCGCTGATTTACAGCCGCACTACCGGTGTATAATCATCGCGTTGCTTGTGGCGCGCCGTGTCTACTACCTGCTGTCAATGAGGTACTTAATTCTAAATTATTATTCGGTTTTATCGTCCGTTCATAAACCGAAGTATATGCCAAGCAATATAATTATGCCTGTTTAAGGCCGACAGTCCTTAGTTTTCTTTTAAATCGTAATCACATCTCGCAGACATTATGCCGATTTTCGGCATGATGATGCTTTCGTCAAATTTGGAAATGAAATTACATAATGAGATGATGAGAATAATTAAAATAATTATCGCGGGAAAGAGCTCCTAACTAAACCACACGCTACTTTCATCTTCGAACTTGATCAACAGGTTTTTTTAAAGGAAGGTGACATCTGTCTTTGGTTCTCCATGCGAATAATAGGGATTTACGAGGGCTCGTTCGCGAGCCTCAGCGAAAAAGATGTAAGGGTACCTCCTTTCACTTGAGAATACTGACAACTTTTATCTCGAAAAGTTCCCGTCATTTACGGAACGCAAGTCGGTGACCCGGTTCCAACGTTTCTCTTTGTTCTCTTTTAAAGCGTCTTTATCCAAAAATTTCAACGCGCGTAACTCTTTTTACCAGAGATCATCTCCTTATTATTCTATTCAGTTTAAAAACCAGCAGCAAAATGTAGTTCGCAAAAGATACGAGTTTGAGTTTCCTTCAAAATGAGAAAGGATGTGTACACACAAAGACTCAAGTGCGACCGCACTTAGGCTGAACACGAGCGCCATTTATTCGCAGATCGACCAAAGTATTTACTGAAATTTTGTAAAAAAATTCCCTGATTTTCCAAAAATTTTTGTTCAAAATTTCTGACAAAATTATAGAATTTTTTAATGTAAATTTGAAATAAATTGACGCATATAAACAATTCGAACAAATTATCTAAGATTTTGCCCTGGATTTTTATAAACGTATAAAATTTATATAAAATTTAAAGATTTTTAAAAAGTTTTAATAAGTTATAATAAAAATATAAAATATGTAAAACCCAAGTTTACTTAAGTTTGCATTTCAAATTGCCATCTGTATCAATACAAGCTTGATATTAATGTAATTTTGAATTTATCATCTTTTTTGCGAGGATAGAGAAAATCTTCATAAAGGAAGATAACTAAGATAAATAATCATATTAATATAAAATATTAAATAATAAATTAAATTCGAATCAAATTTAATACAATTCTTGATTTAAAGTTACTCCATTTTAGTTAAATTAATACATATTGAATAAAAGTATTAATTAATAGTGGCGACCTATAGAAACGATTAAAAATAACTCAAATTCTTTATAATTATATTGTTATTATGAATTTAATAGCAAATATTTTCAGAAAAAAATTGATATTTTCAGAAAAAAATAAAATTTCAAAATATTCAGAAAAATTCCTAACTTTTAATAATAAAAAAAGAAATCGCTCGAAATTCCATGTTTTCCAGGTTTTTCCAAGTAATAAACATCCTGATTACATATAATAATGAACTTGACATAGCGCTAATGACTGTGCTAATCATCGGCCTCCGTTGAATCGCCGCGGCCGCGGATGGTAATACCACAAGTAAACGCATTGCACAACGCGATCGCGCACGTGCGTAATTACGAGCGCACGCGACGCAGCGTAGCGTTTATTATGGCCGAGGTTTCTGTTTCGTTGGGCAGGTGCGCTCGCAAAGGCGCCGACCGTGACGTGGTAATTATATTGAAGGAGACCCGCGCGTATATAGCGTGTATTTCACCGTAACCCCCTCGAACCCTTTTCTATCTAAAAGTCACTTGCTAGACACATAAATCAATTCAACATCTCATTACAAAGTCCGTTTCTCATGTATAAAAGGAAACATACAATTACATTTATATGTCCAATAATCATGGAAGATAAAATTATGTTCAGGAATCACGAAAGAAAAAAAATTCCGTCTTTTCCATCACGTAGGTGAAAATGGAACATTTGTGGATTTAGAAAATTTCCGGAAATCGACATGAGACAGGGATGGATCCTTCAAGTTCGCTCGCAGGATCTCGATGTCCCCGGAAGACATGTAGTACGGCGTGCGATGTAATCTATCCAGGCGATGACAACGTTCTGACAGGCAACATGTTTTCATAGTTACTTCCTGTTATTGGTCGCAACAACCAATCGGCAAAGTCCCTTCATCAAGAGCACTGACTTCGATTAACATTGAGTGAGTGGCTATGTTCAGAAGACAAAGCCGCTTAGTGAGCACTCGGTGATTCTTTAATATGATTCATTCTTGCCTTCAGTTCTATGTTGGATTTAAATGTACAAACTAATAAAGAATCACTAAGCTGCTTTGTTTTCTGAACGCAATCAATTTCTGCCATCTAATTATTTTTTTATTAACATTTTAACTTTGAAAGCGGGAAGGTTCACAAAAATGACCTGCTTACTGATGGCTTTCACCACTTTTTTTTCTTCCCCACGCATTTTTCTCTGTTTTTTTTTTTTTTTTGTAAGGAGTGTCCTGCTGCAATGAGAGAACTTTTTCCGGCCCGGTGCATATCCGGGGCTGCGGTCCGCTTGTTGATCCAGTGCGCTTTCTACCGAAAACTCACTTATGGGAAATCTTTCTCGAGTTCAGTTGGTTTCGACACACCCACAAAATCTCATGCTCGCGCACCGTGAAAATTAGAAAACATCTTGAAAAGTCGTCACCAAACGATGCACGTATACATTTCCGCATTTAGAAATGCGCATGTATACTCAATTAGAAGAGAAATGAGAATACTGTTCTAAAATTTTTGAGCCTAATTAAAAGATCAAATTTATATAAATCTATTTGTTTCTCAAATTTGATCATTTATACTGCGATGACTGTAATTTAATTATAATTCATAGTTACTTTTGGTGCGAAATGTAAATTTTTTTTGTGATAAAATTATAAATATAATTATTATTACTAATATTTTTATACCAATAATAACTACAGAAGTTTCTAACTATTTTAAAGAATTATTTTATTATGTAATGTACTTACTACCAAAAATTTTCTTCTCAATTTAATAATTCGTAAGTGATTCATAGTAAATTATAGCAATCGAGGTAAAGGTAAGAGAATCGTTGATATTATGAAAAAAATTATACGCGAACACGAAAATTCAATGAAAAGAAGAAGCAACGTGGCTTCAACGTGATTTCTGTAAACGATAAATAAAAAAAATAGAGAAAGGGAGAATGATTTCATTTGTCGCTACACGAGTATTTCGTGTGCCGAATTTAAAATACCAATTTAAAATACACGTCAATATTATCCGGTTAAACTTACACTTTCTGATGGTACGAACCTCTGGTTCATCGCACGAGACGAACGAGAATAGATGCACATCGATATCTTCGGTTGTTGACCGTCGTCGTCGGCACGAGTTATTCGTCGACGGCAGGAGCCAACCGGGAGGCGCACCTAGCAAGTCACATCTCCGTGCGTGGCTTCCGGTTGCTACCCGTTGCTTCCTTTCATCGTTAACGATCTGCCCGCGTACTACCTGCGTCGTTTACCTTCAGGTGGCATCGCGCACGAGCGCCATGAGAATAACATGGTAAGTGTGTGATCGTTCGCATGTAACATATCCCAGAGGAAGCCAATCGTATTGTCCGCAATTAATTACTATTAATTAATGTTATTATTGTATCACCGAACCAATAGAGTAGAGTTAAAGTCTATTGAAGAATGAATGAATCGTCAATGTTACGTCTATTTAGTGAAGTAGGGCATTGTTTTGTCGTATATCTTATAATACGTTTGTAATCATATCATGCATAATTATAATATATTATATATTATACATATATTATATTAATTATATATTTTAATAATCAAGTAAAGATCGGCGTTACTTCGTCACGTGAAATAATGAATTTGATGTAACGCTAATAACTATGCAGATATCGGCCTCCGAGGCATTGCAGCATCACATTAACTGTTCAAACTATAACTTTACCTGTTGCATGCTTTGATATTTCTTACGTGTAGTATATTCACTATTTTTTGCATATAGATTTATGTAAAATTATAACTTTGATAATATCTAATATTATCAACCGTTGCACTCAAAGTTATTATTATTATTATTATTATATCCCCATCTTGGAAAGTTGGGAGTTCTAGGTTCAAATGACTGAAGTAATATTTTTCATATATAATTATTTACAGATTTGTAAGATGCTCATTATCTTCACTAAAAATGGACGATCAGTCTAGTTTGATACATTAATTTCAGTTTTAGTTTACGATTGCGTTTCAAATCCGAATCAACAAATCTCTGATCAGTGACAATTTATAAAATAAGTATATATGCAAAAATTTAATATTATTAAACAACTAAGATGCATTTTCACTGGAATGGAATTATTTCTATTAATTGATATATTTTCGGTCTAATTTCAATTTATAATTGTTCATTATTATTATTATTATTATTATTATTGTTATTATTATCATTCGAGATTTCTTCATCTCCTGCCTTTAATGCCTTGTCATCGTTCAATCTCATTTCCCTGACCTTCATTTCCCCACCCCTTCAGGTGCATCGCATACGATTACGCGGAGCAGACGCATGTGAACTCGTACTGGTCCATTGCACGTGGACGAAGAACAGGAAACGATTTCACGCAACAACGCTTGTGGTTAAAGAGGGACATTCATTCGTGATAGTTCCCAGAAAATTGGAAAAAATGCAGTACTGATGTATGAAGAATTATTTTTTTCCTCAACAAATATTGGATCAACGACTCAATTGCAAAATTATATCTTCATACAGAGATTATAGCTTCAAAAAATTACTTTCGACATTGGCAGTCTTCTTAGAATGCAACTTTGGTTTCTTCGCTCGTTTGCTGTGAATACATATTATGACTTTAGCGAGGTGCTAAAAAGAGTTCAGCAAATAGAGCTTTTTCGCGAAGACGATACCTAGAACCTGCTGTTTAGTTTGTTATGCCACTGTCGAAGACCGCGCTCTTCAAAGAGACATACGTGTCAATCCAAAAGAGTTAATAATAAACGTGGTGCGCGTCAAACGCATCGGAAGAAATGACTAGGCGTTTCTTTCTTTGCCACGCAAATGTTATACATTAAAAATCTATGTATCTTTATGTAATCTCATTGCTTTCAGTGCTCGTTCCAAAAAATTCCAAGATTATTCAAAAAATGCAAGAAAATGCATTATTTAAATGCATTATGAATCTCTTTTGTTACATGCCAATGACTGAACTCTGTACTACTTGCAAATATTCGCGTGTTTACCGCAGCATGCATGGCGAAGGTTCGTTGAAATGGCGAGGCTGGATTTAGGAAACGATTACTCACGATGGAATTTACTCGACCGGAAAACAATGTTCTAAATTTACGCCACAGATTACGATTTCCTTGTTGACTACGTCGAAACCAAGTCACCATCGGTCGCGTGTGTACGTTCATTTACAAGATTAGATTACAGGGAGGAAAGAGTAACTGCGTTTAGAGTTTACTATTTAATTCACTAACTTTTTTAATTTAAAAAATTTAGAAATTTAGTTTTTATAGTTTTCTCTAATTAGTCAGTGATAAATTATATGCTAAGTAAAGTTAATTCCTTTTTTTAATTCTAATTCTTTGATATATGCGACTAAATTAAAAAGTGAAACCCAAATGTAGTATTAACTTTATTAATATTTTAATTATTACACACATACACACACACACACACACACACACACACACACACACACACACACACACACACACACACACACACACACACACACACACACACACACACACACACACACACACACACACACTACATATATATATATAGTATATATACTATATATATCTTCTTATTATATTATATTCTTACTATTACTTTACTTAAGTTAGT